>NW_027142054.1:0-300000 GCF_036365525.1 Heterodontus francisci
CCTGATTGTTTAATACACACGGGACATATCACCAGGTGAACAGTATAAGTGAGCGGAATGTGTTCCCCTGATGGTTTAATATACACGGGACATGTTACCAGGTGAACTGTATAAGTGAGGAGAGTGTGTTCCCCTGATGGTTTAATACACACGGGACATGTCACCAGGTGAACAGTATAAGTGAGGAGAGTGTGTCCACCTGATGGTTTAATATACACGGGACATGTTACCAGGTGAACAGTATAAGAGAGGAGAGTGTGTTCCCCTGATTGTTTAATATACACGGGACATGTTACCAGATGAACAGTATAAGTGAGGAGAGTGTGTTCCACTGATGGTTTAATATACACGGGACATGTTACCAGGTGAACAGATTCGAGTGAGGAGAGTGTGTTCCACTGATGGTTTAATATGCACGGAACATGTTACCAGATGAACAGTATAAGTGAGGAGAGTGTGTTACACTGAAGGTTTAATACACACGGGACATGTTACCAGGTGAACAGTATAAGTGAGGAGAGTGTATTCCCCTGATGGTTTAATATACGCGGGACATGTTACCAGGTGAACAGTATAAGAGAGGAGAGTGTGTTCCCCTGATTGTTTAATATACACGGGACATGTTACCAGGTCAACAGTATAAGTGAGGAGAGTGTATTCCCCTGATTGTTTAATACACACAGGACATGTTACCAGGTGAACAGTATAAGTGAGGAGAGTGCTTTCCCCTGATGGTTTAATATACACGGGACATGTTTCCAGGTGAACAGTATAAGAGAGGAGAGTGTGTTCCCCTGATTGTTTAATATACACGGGACATGTTACCAGGTGAACAGTATAAGTGAGGAGAATGTGTTCCCCTGATGGTTTAATATACACGGGACATGTTACCAGGTGAACAGTATAAGTGAGGAGAATGTGTTCCCCTGATGGTTTAATATACACGGGACATGTTACCAGGTGAACAGTATAAGTGAGGAGAGTGTGTTCCCCTGATGGTTTAATACACACGGGACATGTCACCAGGTGAACAGTATAAGTGAGGAGAGTGTGTCCCCCTGATGGTTTAATGCACACAGGACATGTTACCAGGTGAACAGTATAAGTGAGGAGAGTGTGTTCCCCTGATGGTTTAATATACAAGGGACATGTTCCCAGGTGAACAGTGTAAGTGAGGAGAGTGTGTTCCCCTGATGGTTTAATATACACGGGACATGTCAACATGTGAAAAGTTTAAGTGAGGAGAGTGTGTTCCCCTGATGGTTCAATATCCACGGGACATGTCACCAGGTGAACAGTAGAAGTGCGGAGAGTGTGTTCCCCTGATTGTTTAATACACATGGGACATGTTACCAGATGAACAGTCTCAGTGAGGAGAGTGTGTTCCCCTGATGGTTTAATATACACAGGACATGTTACCAGGTGAACAGTATAAGTGAGGAGAGTGTTTTCCCTTGATGGTTTAATATACACAGGACATGTTACCAGGTGAACAGTAGAAGTGAGGAGACTGTGTTCCCCTGATGGTTTAATATACATGGGACATGTTACCAGGTGAACAGTATAAGTGAGGAGAGTGTTTTCCCCTGATGATTTAATATACACGGGACATGTTACCAGGTGAACAGTATAAGTGAGGAGAGTGTGTTCCCCTGATTGTTTAATATACATGGGACATGTTACCAGGTGAACAGTATAAGTGACGAGAGTGCTTTCCCCTGATGGTTTAATATACACAGGACATGTTACCAGGTGAACAGTATAAGTGAGGAGAGTGTTTTCCCTTGATGGTTTAATATACACGAGACATGTTACCAGGTGAACAGTATAAGTGAGGAGAGTGTGTTTCCATGATGGTTTAATATACACGGGACATGTTACCAGGAGAACAGTATAAGTGAGAAGAGTGTGTTCCCCTGCTGGTTTAATATACACGGGACATGTTACCACGTGAACACGATAAATGAGGAGAGTGTGTTCCCCTGATGGTTTAATACTGACGGGACATGTTACCAGATGAACAGTATAAGTGAGGAGAGTGTGTTCCCCTGATGGTTTAATACTGACGGGACATTTCACCAGGAGAACAGTATAAGTGAGGAGAGTGTGTTCCCCTGATGGTTTAATATACACAGGACATGATGCCAGGTGAACAGTATAAGTGAGGAGAGTGAGTTCCCCTGATTGTTTTATATACCCGGGACATGTCAACAGGTGAACAGTATAAGTGAGGAGAGTGCTTTCCCCTGATGGTTTAATATACACAGGACATATTACCAGGTGAACAGTATAAGTGAGGAGAGTGTGTACCCTTGATGGTTTAATATACACGGGACATGTTACCAGGTGAACAGTATAAGTGAGGAGAGTGTGTTCCCCTGATGGTTTAATATACACGGGACATGTTACCAGGTGAACAGTATAAGTGAGGAGAGTGTGTTCCCCTGCTGGTTTCATATACATGGGACATGTTACCAGGTGAACAGTATAAGTGAGGAGAATGTGTTCCCCAGTTTGTTTAATATACATGGGACATGATGCCAGGTGAACAGTATAAGTGAGGAGAGTGTGTTCCCCTGATGGTTTCATATACATGGGACATGTTACCAGGTGAACAGTATAAGTGAGGAGAATGTGTTCCCCAGTTTGTTTAATATACATGGGACATGATGCCAGGTGAACAGTATAAGTGAGGAGAGTGTGTTCCCCTGATGGTTTCATATACATGGGACATGTTACCAGGTGAACAGTATAAGTGAGGAGAGTGCGTTCCCCTGATTGTTTAATACGCACGGGACATGTTACCAGATGAACAGTTTAAGTGAGGAGAGTGTGTTCCCCTGATGGTTTAATATACACGGGACATGTCAACAAGTGAACTGTATAAGTGAGGAGAGTGTGTTCCCCTGATTGTTTAATACACACGGGACATGTCACCAGGTGAACAGTATAAGTGAGCAGAATGTGTTCCCCTGATGGTTTAATATGCACGGGACATGTTACCAGATGAACAGTATAAGTGAGGAGAGTGTGTTCCCTTGATGGTTTAATATACACGGGACATGTTACCAGGTGAACAGTATAAGTGAGGAGAGTGTGTTCCCTTGATGGTTTAATATACACGGGACATGTTACAAGGTGAACAGTATAAGTGAGGAGAGTGTGTTCCCCTGCTCGTTTAATATACACGGGACATGTTACCAGGTGAACACGATAAGTGAGGAGAGTGTGTTCCCCTGATGGTTTAATACTGATGGGACATGTTACCAGGTGAACAGTATAAGTGAGGAGAATGTGTTCCCCTGATTGTTTAATACGCACGGGACATTTCACCAGGTGAACAGTATAAGTGAGGAGAGTGTGTTCCCCTGATGGTTTAATATACACAGGACATGATACCAGGTGAACAGTATAAGTGAGGAGAGTGAGTTCCCCTGATTGTTTTATATACCCGGGACATGTCAACAGGTGAACAGTATAAGTGAGGAGAGTGTGTTCCCCTGATGGTTTAATACACACGGGACATGTCACCAGGTGAACAGTATAAGTGAGCGGAATGTGTTCCCCTGATGGTTTAATATGCACGGGACATGTTACCAGATGAACAGTATAAGTGAGGAGAGTGTGTTCCCCTGATGGTTTAATATGCACGGGACATGTTTCCAGCTGAAAAGTATAAGTGAGGAGAGTGTGTTCCCCTGATGGTATAATATGCACGGGACATGTTTCCAGCTGAACAGTATAAGTGAGGAGAGTGTGTTCCCCTGATGGTTTAATATGCACGGGACAAGTTTCCAGCTGAACAGTATAAGTGAGGAGAGTGTGTTCCCCTGATGGTTTAATATGCACGGGACATGTTTCCAGCTGAACAGTATAAGTGAGGAGAGTGTGTTCCCCTGATGGTTTAATATACACGGGATATGTTACCAGGTGAACAGTATAAGTGAGGAGAGTGTGTTCCCTTGATGGTTTAATATACACGGGACATGTTACCAGGTGAACAGTATAAGTGAGGACAGTGTGTTCCCCTGGTGGTTTAATATACACGGGACATGTTACCAGGTGAACAGTATAAGTGAGGACAGTGTGTTCCCCTGGTGGTTTAATATACACGGGACATGTTAACAGGTGAACAGTATAAGTGAGGACAGTGTGTTCCCCTGGTGGTTTAATATACACGGGACATGTTACCAGGTGAACAATATAAGTGAGGAGAGTGTGTTCCCTTGATGGTTTAATATACACAGGACATGTTAACAGGTGAACAGTATAAGTGAGGAGAGTGTGTTCCCCTGCTGGTTTAATATACACGGGACATGTTACCAGGTGAACAATATAAGTGAGGAGAGTGTGTTCCCTTGATGGTTTAATATACACGGGACATGTTAACAGGTGAACAGTATAAGTGAGGAGAGTGTGTTCCCCTGATGGTTTAATATACACGGGATATGTTACCAGGTGAACAGTATAAGTGAGGACAGTGTGTTCCCCTGATGGTTTAATATACACGGGACATGTTACCAGGTGAACAATATAAGTGAGGAGAGTGTGTTCCCTTGATGGTTTAATATACACGGGACATGTTAACAGGTGAACAGTATAAGTGAGGACAGTGTGTTCCCCTGATGGTTTAATATACACGGGACATGTTACCAGGTGAACAATATAAGTGAGGAGAGTGTGTTCCCTTGATGG
The DNA here is from genome assembly GCF_036365525.1 of Heterodontus francisci. NCBI lineage: Eukaryota > Metazoa > Chordata > Chondrichthyes > Heterodontiformes > Heterodontidae > Heterodontus > Heterodontus francisci. Next base: position 4,696 of record NW_027142054.1, read on the forward strand.
TTTAATATACACGGGACATGTTAACAGGTGAACAGTATAAGTGAGGACAGTGTGTTCCCCTGATGGTTTAATATACACGGGACATGTTACCAGGTGAACAATATAAGTGAGGAGAGTGTGTTCCCTTGATGGTTTAATATACACGGGACATGTTAACAGGTGAACAGTATAAGTGAGGAGAGTGTGTTCCCCTGATGGTTTAATATACACGGGATATGTTACCAGGTGAACAGTATAAGTGAGGAGAGTGTGTTCCCTTGATGGTTTAATATACATGGGACATGTTACCAGGTGAACAGTATAAGTGAGGACAGTGTGTTCCCCTGGTGGTTTAATATACACGGGACATGTTACCAGGTGAACAGTATAAGTGAGGAGAGTGTGTTCCCCTGCTGGTTTAATATGCACGGGACATGTTACCAGATGAACAGTATAAGTGAGGAGAGTGTGTTCCCCTGATGGTTTAATATGCACGGGACATGTTTCCAGCTGAACAGTATAAGTGAGGAGAGTGTGTTCCCCTGATGGTTTAATATGCACGGGACATGTTTCCAGCTGAACAGTATAAGTGACGAGAGTGTGTTCCCCTGATGATTTAATATGCACGGGACATGTTTCCAGCTGAACAGTATAAGTGAGGAGAGTGTGTTCCCCTGATGGTTTAATATAAACGGGATATGTTACCAGGTGAACAGTATAAGTGAGGAGAGTGTGTTCCCTTGATGGTTTAATATACACGGGACATGTTACCAGGTGAACAGTATAAGTGAGGACAGTGTGTTCCCCTGGTGGTTTAATATACACGGGACATGTTACCAGGTGAACAGTATAAGTGAGGAGAGTCTGTTCCCCTGATTGTTTAATACACACGGGACATGTTCCCAGGTGAAAAGTATAAGTGAGGAGAGTGTGTTCCCCTGATGGTTTAATACTGACGGGACATGTTACCAGATGAACAATATAAGTGAGGAGCTTGTGTTCCCATGATGGTTTAATACAGACGGGACATGTTACCAGATGAACAGTATAAGTGAGGAGAGTGTGTTCCCCTGATTGTTTAATACACACGGGACATGTCTTCAACTGAAGTGCATAAGTGAGGAGATTGTGTTCCCCTGATGGTTTAATGCACACGGGACATGTTACAAGGTGAACAGTGTAATTGAGGAGAGTGTGTTCCACTGATGGTTTAATACTGAGGGGACATGTTACCAGGTGAACAGGATAAGTGAGGAGAGTGTGTTCCCCTGATGGTTTAATACACACGGTACATGTTACCAGGTGAACAGTATAAGTGAGGAGAGTGTGTTCCCCTGATGGTTTAATATACACGGATCATGTTACCAGGTGAACAGTATAAGTGAGGAGAGTGTGTTCCCCTGATGGTTTAATATACACGGGACATCTTACCAGATGAACAGTGTAAGTGAGGAGAATGTCTTCCCCTGATTGTTTAATAAGCACGGGACATGTTGCCAGGTGAACAGTATAAGTGAGGAGAATGTGTTCCCCTGATTGTTTAATACTGACGGGACTTGTCACCAAGTGAACTGTATAAGTGAGGAAAATGTGTTCCCCAGTTTGTTTAATGTACACGGGACATGATGCCAGGTGAACAGTATAAGTGAGGAGAGTGTGTTCCCCTGATGGTTTAATATACACGGGACATGTCACCAGGTGAACAGTATAAGTGAGGAGAGAGTGTTCCCCTGATGGTTTAATATACATTGGACATGTTACCAGGTGAACAGTATAAGTGAGGAGAGTGTGTTCCCCTGATGGTTTCAGAAACATGGGACATGTTACCAGGTGAACAGTATAAGTGAGGAGAATGTGTTCCCCAGTTTGTTTAATATACATGGGACATGATGCCAGGTGAACAGTATAAGTGAGGAGAGTGTGTTCCCCTGATGGTTTAATATACACGGGACATGTCACCAGGTGAACAGTATAAGTGAGGAGAGAGTGTTCCCCTGATGGTTTAATATACATGGGACATGTTACCAGGTGAACAGTATAAGTGAGGAGAATGTGTTCCCCAGTTTGTTTAATATACATGGGACATGATGCCAGGTGAACAGTATAAGTGAGGAGAGTGTGTTCCCCTGATGGTTTCATATACATGGGACATGTTTACCAGGTGAACAGTATAAGTGAGGAGAGTGCGTTCCCCTGATTGTTTAATACGCACGGGACATGTTACCAGATGAACAGTATAAGTGAGGAGAGTGTGTTCCCCTGATGGTTTAATATACACGGGACATGTCAACAAGTGAACTGTATAAGTGAGGAGAGTGTGTTCCCCTGATTGTTTAATACACACGGGACATGTCACCAGGTGAACAGTATAAGTGAGCGGAATGTGTTCCCCTGATGGTTTAATATGCACGGGACATGTTACCAGATGAACAGTAAAAGTGAGGAGAGTGTGTTCCCCTGATGGTTTAATATGCACGGGACATGTTTCCAGCTGAAAAGTATAAGTGAGGAGAGTGTGTTCCCCTGATGGTTTAATATGCACGGGACATGTTTCCAGCTGAACAGTATAAGTGAGGAGAGTGTGTTCCCCTGATGGTTTAATATGCACGGGACATGTTTCCAGCTGAACAGTATAAGTGAGGAGAGTGTGTTCCCCTGATGGTTTAATATACACGGGACATGTTACCAGGTGAACAATATAAGTGAGGAGAGTGTGTTCCCTTGATGGTTTAATATACACGGGACATGTTACCAGGTGAACAGTATAAGTGAGGACAGTGTGTTCCCCTGGTGGTTTAATATACACGGGACATGTTACCAGGTGAACAGTATAAGTGAGGAGAGTGTGTTCCCCTGCTGGTTTAATATGCACGGGACATGTTACCAGATGAACAGTATAAGTGAGGAGAGTGTGTTCCCCTGATGGTTTAATATGCACGGGCCATGTTTCCAGCTGAACAGTATAAGTGAGGAGAGTGTGTTCCCCTGATGGTATAATATGCACGGGACATGTTACCAGATGAACAGTATAAGTGAGGAGAGTGCTTTCCCCTGATGGTTTAATATGCACGGGACATGTTTCCAGCTGAACAGTATAAGTGAGGAGAGTGTGTTCCCCTGCTGGTTTAATATGCACGGGACATGTTACCAGATGAACAGTATAAGTGAGGAGAGTGCTTTCCCCTGATGGTTTAATATGCACGGGACATGTTTCCAGCTGAACAGTATAAGTGACGAGAGTGTGTTCCCCTGATGGTTTAATATGCACGGGACATGTTTCCAGCTGAACAGTATAAGTGAGGAGAGTGTGTTCCCCTGATGGTTTAATATACACGGGATATGTTACCAGGTGAACAGTATAAGTTAGGAGAGTGTGTTCCCTTGATGGTTTAATATACACGGGACATGTTACCAGGTGAACAGTATAAGTGAGGACAGTGTGTTCCCCTGATTGTTTAATATACATGGGACATGTTACCAGGTGAACAGTGTAAGTGAGGAGAGTGTGTTCCCCTGATGGTTTAATATACACGGGACATGTCACCAGGTGAAAAGTTTAAGTGAGGAGAGTGTGTTCCCCTGATGGTTTAATACTGACGGGACATGTTACCAGATGAACAGTATAAGTGAGGAGCTTGTGTTCCCCGGATGGTTTAATACTGACGGGACATGTTACCAGATGAACAGTATAAGTGAGGAGCTTGTGTTCCCATGTTGGTTTAATACAGACGGGTCATGTTACCAGATGAACAGTATAAGTGAGGAGAGTGTGTTCCCCTGATTGTTTAATACACACGGGACATGTCATCAACTGAACTGTCTTAGTGAGGAGAGTGTGTTCCCCTGATGGTTTAATGCACACAGGACATGTTACCAGGTGAACAGTATAAATGAGGAGAGTGTGTTCCTCTGATGGTTTAATACTGAGGGGACATGTTACCAGGTGAACAGTATAAGTGAGGAGAATGTGTTCCCCTGATGGTTTAATACACACGGGACATGACACCAGGTGAACAGTATAAGTGAGGAGAGTGTGTTCCCCTGATGGTTTAATACACACGGGACATGTCACCAGGTGAACAGTATAACTGAGGAGAGTGAGTTCCCCAGATTGTTTAATATACACGGGACATGTTACCAGGTGAAAAGTATAAGTGAGGAGAGTGTGTTCCCCTGATGGTTTAATATACACGGGACATGTTACCAGGTGAACAGTATAAGTGAGGAGAGTGTGTTCCCCTGATGGTTTAATATACACGGGACATGTTACCAGGTGAACAGTATAAGTGAGGAGAATGTGTTCCCCTGATGATTTAATACTGACGGGACATGTTACCAGGTGAACAGTATAAGTGAGGAGAGTGTGTTCCCCTGATGGTTTAATATACACAGGACATGTTACCAGGTGAACAGTATAAGTGAGGAGAGTGTGTTCCCCTGATGGTTTAATGCACACAGGACCTGTTACCAGGTGAACAGTATAAGTGAGGAGAGTGTGTTCCCCTGATGGTTTAATGCACACAGGACATGTTACCAGGTGAACAGTAGAACTGAAGAGAGTGTGTTCCACTGATGGTTTAATACTGAGGGGACATGTTACCAGATGAACAGTATAAGGGAGGAGAGTGTGTTCCCCTGATGGTTTAATATACATCAGGCCATGTTACCAGGTGAACAGTATAAGTGAGGAGAGTCTGTTCCCTTGATGGTTTAATATCCACGGGACATGTTACCAGGTGAACAGTATAAGTGAGGAGAATGTGTTCCCTTGATGGTTTAATATACACGGGACATGTTACCAGGTGAACAGTATAAGTGAGGAGAGTGTGTTCCCCTGATGGTTTAATACTGACGGGACATGTTACCAGGTGAACAGTATAAGTGAGGAGAGTGTGTTCCCTTGATGGTTTAATATACACGGGACATGTTACCAGATGAACAGTATAAGTGAGGAGCTTGTGTTCCCCTCATGGTTTAATACTGACGGGACATGTTACCAGGTGAACAGTATAAGTGAGGAGAGTGTGTTCCCCTGATTGGTTAATACGCACGGGACATTTCACAAGGTGAACAGTATAAGTGAGGAGAGTGAGTTCCCCTGATTGTTTAATATACCCGGGACATGTCACCAGGTGAACAGTATAAGTGAGGAGAGTGTGTTCCCCTCATGGTTTAATATGCACGGGACATGTTACCAGATGAACAGTATAAGTGGGGAGCTTGTGTTCCCCTGATGGTTTAATACTGACGGGACATGTTACCAGATGAACAGTACAAGTGAGGAGAGTGTGTTCCCCTGATGGTTTAATGCACACAGGACATGTCACCAACTGAACTGTATAAGTGAGGAGAGTGTGTTCCCCTGATGGTTTAATGCACACAGGACATGTTACCAGGTGAACAGTATAATTGAGGAGAGATTGTTCCACCTATGGTTTAATACTGAGGGGACATGTTACCAGGTGAGCAGTATAAGTGAGGAGAGTGTGTTCCCCTGATGTTTTAATATACATGGGACATGTTACCAGGTGAACAGTGTAAGTGAGGAGAGTGTGTTCCCCAGTTTGTTTAATATACACGGGACATGATGCCAAATGAACAGTATAAGGGAGGAGAGTGTGTTCCCCTGATGGTTTAATATACATCAGGCCATGTTACCAGGTGAGCAGTATAAGTGAGGAGAGTCTGTTCCCCTGATGATTTAATACACACGGGTCATGTTACCAGATGAACAGTATAAGTGAGGAGAATGTGTTCCCCTGATGTTTTAATATTCACAGGACATGTTACCAGGTGAACAGTATAAGTGAGGAGAATGTGTTCACCTGATTGTTAAATAAGCACGGGATTTGTCACCAAGTGAACTGTATAAGTGAGGAGAATGTGTTCCCCAGATTGTTTATTATACACGGGACATGATGCCAGGTGAACAGTATAAGTGAGGAGAGTGTGTTCCCCTGATGGTTTAATATACATGGGACATGTTACCAGGTGAAAAGTTTAAGTGAGGAGAGTGTGATCCCCTGATGGTTTAATATACCCGGGACATGTCACCAGGTGAACAGTATAAGTGAGGAGAGATTGTTCCCCTGATGGTTTAATACACACAGGACATGTTACCAGATGAACTCTCTCAGTGAGGAGAGTGTGTTCCCCTGATGGTTTAATATACACAGGACATGTTACCAGGTGAACAGTATAAGCGAGGAGAGTGTGTTCCCCTGATGGTTTAATATACACGGGAAATGTTACCAGATGAACTGTATAAGTGAGGAGAATGTGTTCCCCTGATGGTTTAATATACACGGGAAATGTTACCAGGAGAACAGTATGAGTGAGGAGAGTGTGTTCCCCTGATGGTTTAATACACACGGGACATGTTACCAGGTGAACAGTATAAGTGAGGAGAGTGTGTTCCCCTGATGGTTTAATACTGACGGAACATGTTACCAGATGAACAGTATAAGTGAGGAGAGTGTGTTCCCCTGATGGTTTAATATGCATGGGACATGTTACCAGGTGAACAGTATAAGTGAGGAGAGTGTGTTCCCCTGATGGTTTAATATACACGGTACATGTTACCAGGTGAACAGTATATGTGAGGAGAGTGTGTTCCCCTCATGGTTTAATATACACGGTACATGTTACCATGTGAACAGTATATGTGAGGAGAGTGTGTTCCCCTCATGGTTTAATACTGCCGGGACATGTTACCAGATGAACAGTATAAGTGAGGAGAGTGTGTTCCCCTGATTGTTTAATACACACGGGACATGTTACCAGGTGAACAGTATAATTGAGGAGATTGTGTTCCACTGATGGTTTAATACTGAGGGGACATGTTACCAGGTGAACAGTATAAGTGAGGAGAGTGTGTTCCCCTGATGGTTTAATATACACGGGACATGTTACCAGGTGAACAGTGTAAGTGAGGAGAATGTGTTCCCCTGATGGTTTAATATACACAGGACATGATGCCAGGTGAACAGTATAAGTCAGGAGAGTGTGTTCCCCTGATTGTTTAATATACACGGGACATGTCACCAGGTGAACAGTATAAGTGAGGAGAATGTGTTCCCCAGATTGTTTAATATACATGGGACATGTTACCAGGCGAACAGTGTAAGTGAGGAGAGTGTGTTCCCCTGATGGTTTAATATACACGGGACATGTCACCAGGTGAAAAGTTTAAGTGAGGAGAGTGTGTTCCCCTGATGGTTTAAAATACACGGGATATGTCACCAGATGAACAGTATAAGTGAGGAGAGTGTGTTCCCCTGATTGTTTAATACACATGGGACATGTCACCAGGTGAACAGTACAATTGAGGAGAATGTGTTCCCCAGATTGTTTAATATACATGGGACATGTTACCAGGTGAACAGTATAAGTGAGGAGAGTGTGTTCCCCTGATGGTTTAATATACACGGGACATGTCACCAGGTGAACAGTATAAGTCAGGAGAGTGTGTTCCCCTGATTGTTTAATATACATGGGACATGTTACCAGATGAACAGTATAAGTGAGGAGAGTGTGTTCCCCTGATGATTTAATATACACGGGACATGTTACCAGGTGAACAGTATAAGTGAGGAGAGTGTGTTCCCCTGATGGTTTAATATACGTGGGACATGTTACCAGGTGAAAAGTTTAAGTGAGGAGAGTGTGTTCCCCTGATGGTTTAATATACCCGGGACATGTCACCAGGTGAACAGTATAAGTGAGGAGAGATTGTTCCCCTGATGGTTTAATACACACGGGACATGTTACCAGATGAACTCTCTCAGTGAGGAGAGTGTGTTCCCCTGATGGTTTAATATACACAGGACATGTTACCAGGTGAACAGGATAATTGAGGAGAGTGTGTTCCCCTGATGGTTTAATATACACGGGAAATGTTACCAGATGAACAGTATAAGTGAGGAGAATGTGTTCCCCTGATTGTTTAATATACACGGGAAATGTTAGCAGGAGAACAGTATAAGTGAGGAGAGTGTGTTCCCCTGATGGTTTAATACACACGGGACATGTTACCAGGTGAACAGTATAAGTGAGGAGAGTGTGTTCCCCTGATGGTTTAATACTGACGGAACATGTTACCAGATGAACAGTATAAGTGAGGAGAGTGTGTTCCCCTGATGGTTTAATATACACGGGACATGTCACCAGGTGAAAAGTTTAAGTGAGGAGAGTGTGTTCCCCTGATGGTTTAATATACACGGGACATGTTACCAGGTGAACAGTATAAGTGAGGAGAGTGTGTTCCCCTGATGGTTTAATATACATGGGACATGTTACCAGGTGAACAGTGTAAGTGAGGAGAGTGTGTTCCCCTGATGGTTTAATATACACGGGACATGTCACCAGGTGAAAAGTTTAAGTGAGGAGAGTGTGTTCCCCTGATGGTTTAAAATACACGGGACATGTCACCAGATGAACAGTATAAGAGAGGAGAGTGTGTTCCCCTGATTGTTTAATACACACGGGACAAGTCACCAAATGAACTGTATGAGTGAGGAGATTGTGTTCCCCTGATGATTTAATATACACGGTACATGTTACCAGGTGAACAGTATAAGTGAGGAGAGTGTGTTCCCCTGATGGTTTAATATACACGGGACATGTTACCTGGTGAACAGTATAAGTGAGGAGAGTGTATTCCCCGGATGGTTTAATATACACGGTACATGTTACCAGATGAAAAGTATAAGTGAGGAGAGTGTGTTCCCCTGATGGTTTAATATACACGGGACATGTCACCAGGTGAACAGTATAAGTGAGGAGAGTGTGTTCCCCTGATGGTTTTATATACACGGACATGTCACCAGGTGAACAGTATAAGTGAGGAGAGTGTGTTCCCCTGATGGTTTAATATACACGGGAAATGTTACCAGATGAACAGTATAAGTGAGGAGAGTGTGTTCCCCTGATGGTTGAATATACACGGGACATGTTACCAGGTGAACAGTATAAGTGAGGAGAGTGTGTTCCCCTGCTTGTTTAATATACATGGGAAATGTTACCAGATGAACAGTATAAGTGAGGAGAGTGTGTTCCCCTGATTGTTAAATACGCACGGGACATGTTACCAGATGAACTCTCTCAGTGAGGAGAGTGTGTTCCCCTGATGGTTTAATATACGTGGGACATGTTACCAGGTGAAAAGTTTAAGTGAGGAGAGTGTGTTCCCCTGATGGTTTAATACACACGGGACATGTTACCAGATGAACTCTCTCAGTGAGGAGAGTGTGTTCCCCTGATGGTTTAATATACGTTGGACATGTTACCAGGTGAAAAGTTTAAGTGAGGAGAGTGTGTTCCCCTGATGGTTTAATATACCCGAGACATGTCACCAGGTGAACAGTATAAGTGAGGAGAGATTGTTCCCCTGATGGTTTAATACACACGGGACATGTTACCAGATGAACTCTCTCAGTGAGGAGAGTGTATTCCCCTGATGGTTTAATATACACAGGACATGTTACCAGATGAACAGTATATGTGATGAGAGTGTGTTCCCCTGATGGTTTAATATGCATGGGACATGTTACCAGGTGAACAGTATAAGTGAGGAGAGTGTGTTCCCCTGATGGTTTAATATACACGGTACATGTTACCAGGTGAACAGTATAAGTGAGGAGAGTGTGTTCCCCTGATGGTTTAATATACACGGGACATGATGCCAGGTGAACATTATAAGTGAGGAGAGTGTGTTCCCCTCATGGTTTAATATACACGGGACATGTTACCAGATGAACAGTATAAGTGAGGAGCTTGTGTTCCCCTGATGGTTTAATACTGCCGGGACATGTTACCAGATGAACAGTATAATTGAGGAGAGTGTGTTCACCTGATGGTTTAATATACACGGCACATGTTACCAGGTGAACAGTATAAGTGAGGAGAGTGTGTTCCCCTGATGGTTTAATATACACGGGACATGTTACCAGGTGAAGAGTGTAAGTGAGGAGAATGTGTTCCCCTGATGGTTTAATATACACAGGTCATGATGCCAGGTGAACAGTATAAGTGAGGAGAGTGTGTTCCCCTGATTGTTTAATATACACGGGACATGTCACCAGGTGAACAGTATAAGTGAGGAGAATGTGTTCCCCAGATTGTTTAATATACATGGGACATGTTACCAGGTGAACAGTGTAAGTGAGGAGAGTGTGTTCCCCTGATGGTTTAATATACACAGGACATGTCACCAGATGAACAGTATAAGAGAGGAGAGTGTGTTCCCCTGATTGTTTAATACACACGGGACAAGTCACCAAATGAACTGTATGAGTGAGGAGAGTGTGTTCCCCTGATGATTTAATATACACGGTACATGTTTCCAGGTGAACAGTATAAGTGAGGAGAGTGTGTTCCCCTGATGGTTTAATATACACGGGACATGTTACCTGGTGAACAGTATAAGTGAGGAGAGTGTATTCCCCGGATGGTTTAATATACACGGTGCATGTTACCAGATGAAAAGTATAAGTGAGGAGAGTGTGTTCCCCTGATGGTTTAATATACACGGGACATGTCACCAGGTGAACAGTATAAGTGAGGAGAGTGTGTTCCCCTGATGGTTTTATATACACGGACATGTCACCAGGTGAACAGTATAAGTGAGGAGAGTGTGTTCCCCTGATTGTTTAATATACACGGGACATGTCACCAGGTGAACAGTATAAGTGAGGAGAATGTGTTCCCCAGATTGTTTAATATACATGGGACATGTTACCAGGTGAACAGTGTAAGTGAGGAGAGTGTGTTCCCCTGATGGTTTAATATACACAGGACATGTCACCAGATGAACAGTATAAGAGAGGAGAGTGTGTTCCCCTGATTGTTTAATACACACGGGACAAGTCACCAAATGAACTGTATGAGTGAGGAGAGTGTGTTCCCCTGATGATTTAATATACACGGTACATGTTACCAGGTGAACAGTATAAGTGAGGAGAGTGTGTTCCCCTGATGGTTTAATATACACGGGACATGTTACCTGGTGAACAGTATAAGTGAGGAGAGTGTATTCCCCGGATGGTTTAATATACACGGTACATGTTACCAGATGAAAAGTATAAGTGAGGAGAGTGTGTTCCCCTGATGGTTTAATATACACGGGACATGTCACCAGGTGAACAGTATAAGTGAGGAGAGTGTGTTCCCCTGATGGTTTTATATACACGGACATGTCACCAGGTGAACAGTATAAGTGAGGAGAGTGTGTTCCCCTGATGGTTTAATACACACGGGACATGTTACCAGATGAACAGTATAAGTGAGGAGAGTGTGTTCCCCTGATGGTTCAATATACACGGGAAATGTTCCCAGATGAACAGTATAAGTGAGGAGAGTGTGTTCCCCTGATGGTTGAATATACACGGGACATGTCACCAGATGAACAGTATAAGGGAGGAGAGTGTGTTCCCCTGATTGTTTAATACACATGGGACATGTCACCAGGTGAACAGTATAATTGAGGAGAATGTGTTCCCCAGATTGTTTAATATACATGGGACATGTTACCAGGTGAACAGTATAAGTGAGGAGAGTGTGTTCCCCTGATGGTTTAATATACACGGGACATGTCACCAGGTGAACAGTATAAGTCAGGAGAGTGTGTTCCCCTGATTGTTTAATATACATGGGACATGTTACCAGATGAACAGTATAAGTGAGGAGAGTGTGTTCCCCTGATGATTTAATATACACGGGACATGTTACCAGGTGAACAGTATAAGTGAGGAGAGTGTGTTCCCCTCATGGTTTAATATACTTGGGACATGTTACCAGGTGAAAAGTTTAAGTGAGGAGAGTGTGTTCCCCTGATGGTTTAATATACCCGGGACATGTCACCAGGTGAACAGTATAAGTGAGGAGAGATTGTTCCCCTGATGGTTTAATACACACGGGACATGTTACCAGATGAACTCTCTCAGTGAGGAGAGTGTGTTCCCCTGATGGTTTAATATACACAGGACATGTTACCAGGTGAACAGGATAAGTGAGGAGAGTGTGTTCCCCTGATGGTTTAATATACACGGGAAATGTTACCAGATGAACAGTATAAGTGAGGAGAATGTGTTCCCCTGATTGTTTAATATACACGGGAAATGTTAGCAGGAGAACAGTATAAGTGAGGAGAGTGTGTTCCCCTGATGGTTTAATACACACGGGACATGTTACCAGGTGAACAGTATAAGTGAGGAGAGTGTGTTCCCCTGATGGTTTAATACTGACGGAACATGTTACCAGATGAACAGTATAAGTGAGGAGAGTGTGTTCCCCTGATGGTTTAATATACACGGGACATGTCACCAGGTGAAAAGTTTAAGTGAGGAGAGTGTGTTCCCCTGATGGTTTAATATACACGGGACATGTTACCAGGTGAACAGTATAAGTGAGGAGAGTGTGTTCCCCTGATGGTTTAATATACATGGGACATGTTACCAGGTGAACAGTGTAAGTGAGGAGAGTGTGTTCCCCTGATGGTTTAATATACACGGGACATGTCACCAGGTGAAAAGTTTAAGTGAGGAGAGTGTGTTCCCCTGATGGTTTAAAATACACGGGACATGTCACCAGATGAACAGTATAAGAGAGGAGAGTGTGTTCCCCTGATTGTTTAATACACACGGGACAAGTCACCAAATGAACTGTATGAGTGAGGAGATTGTGTTCCCCTGATGATTTAATATACACGGTACATGTTACCAGGTGAACAGTATAAGTGAGGAGAGTGTGTTCCCCTGATGGTTTAATATACACGGGACATGTTACCTGGTGAACAGTATAAGTGAGGAGAGTGTATTCCCCGGATGGTTTAATATACACGGTACATGTTACCAGATGAAAAGTATAAGTGAGGAGAGTGTGTTCCCCTGATGGTTTAATATACACGGGACATGTCACCAGGTGAACAGTATAAGTGAGGAGAGTGTGTTCCCCTGATGGTTTTATATACACGGACATGTCACCAGGTGAACAGTATAAGTGAGGAGAGTGTGTTCCCCTGATGGTTTAATATACACGGGAAATGTTACCAGATGAACAGTATAAGTGAGGAGAGTGTGTTCCCCTGATGGTTGAATATACACGGGACATGTTACCAGGTGAACAGTATAAGTGAGGAGAGTGTGTTCCCCTGCTTGTTTAATATACATGGGAAATGTTACCAGATGAACAGTATAAGTGAGGAGAGTGTGTTCCCCTGATGGTTGAATATACACGGGACATGTTACCAGGTGAACAGTATAAGTGAGGAGAGTGTGTTCCCCTGCTTGTTTAATATACATGGGAAATGTTACCAGATGAACAGTATAAGTGAGGAGAGTGTGTTCCCCTGATTGTTAAATATGCACGGGACATGTTACCAGATGAACTCTCTCAGTGAGGAGAGTGTGTTCCCCTGATGGTTTAATATACGTGGGACATGTTACCAGGTGAAAAGTTTAAGTGAGGAGAGTGTGTTCCCCTGATGGTTTAATACACACGGGACATGTTACCAGATGAACTCTCTCAGTGAGGAGAGTGTGTTCCCCTGATGGTTTAATATACGTTGGACATGTTACCAGGTGAAAAGTTTAAGTGAGGAGAGTGTGTTCCCCTGATGGTTTAATATACCCGGGACATGTCACCAGGTGAACAGTATAAGTGAGGAGAGATTGTTTCCCTGATGGTTTAATACACACGGGACATGTTACCAGATGAACTCTCTCAGTGAGGAGAGTGTATTCCCCTGATGGTTTAATATACACAGGACATGTTACCAGATGAACAGTATATGTGATGAGAGTGTGTTCCCCTGATGGTTTAATATGCATGGGACATGTTACCAGGTGAACAGTATAAGTGAGGAGTGTGTGTTCCCCTGATGGTTTAATATACACAGTACATGTTACCAGGTGAACAGTATATGTGAGGAGAGTGTGTTCCCCTCATGGTTTAATATACACGGGACATGTTACCAGATGAACAGTATAAGTGAGGAGCTTGTGTTCCCCTGATGGTTTAATACTACCGGGACATGTTACCAGATGAACAGTATAAGTGAGGAGGGTGTGTTCCCCTGATTGTTTAATACACACGGGACATGTCACCAACTGAACTGTATAAGTGAGGAGAGTGTGTTCCCCTGATGGTTTAATGCACACAGGACATGTTACCAGGTGAACAGTATAATTGAGGAGAGTGTGTTCACCTGATGGTTTAATATACACGGCACATGTTACCAGGTGAACAGTATAAGTGAGGAGAGTGTGTTCCCCTGATGGTTTAATATACACGGGACATGTTACCAGGTGAAGAGTGTAAGTGAGGAGAATGTGTTCCCCTGATGGTTTAATATACACAGGACATGTTACCAGGTGAACAGTATAAGTGAGGAGAGTGTGTTCCCCTGATGGTTTAATATACACGGGACATGTTACCAGGTGAAGAGTGTAAGTGAGGAGAATGTGTTCCCCTGATGGTTTAATATACACAGGTCATGATGCCAGGTGAACAGTATAAGTGAGGAGAGTGTGTTCCCCTGATTGTTTAATATACACGGGACATGTCACCAGGTGAACAGTATAAGTGAGGAGAATGTGTTCCCCAGATTGTTTAATATACATGGGACATGTTACCAGGTGAACAGTGTAAGTGAGGAGAGTGTGTTCCCCTGATGGTTTAATATACACAGGACATGTCACCAGATGAACAGTATAAGAGAGGAGAGTGTGTTCCCCTGATTGTTTAATACACACGGGACAAGTCACCAAATGAACTGTATGAGTGAGGAGAGTGTGTTCCCCTGATGATTTAATATACACGGCACATGTTACCAGGTGAACAGTATAAGTGAGGAGAGTGTGTTCCCCTGATGGTTTAATATACACGGGACATGTTGCCTGGTGAACAGTATAAGTGAGGAGAGTGTATTCCCCGGATGGTTTAATATACACGGTACATGTTACCAGATGAAAAGTATAAGTGAGGAGAGTGTGTTCCCCTGATGGTTTAATATACACGGGACATGTCACCAGGTGAACAGTATAAGTGAGGAGAGTGTGTTCCCCTGATGGTTTTATATACACGGACATGTCACCAGGTGAACAGTATAAGTGAGGAGAGTGTGTTCCCCTGATGGTTTAATATACACGGGAAATGTTACCAGATGAACAGTATAAGTGAGGAGAGTGTGTTCCCCTGATGGTTGAATATACACGGGACATGTTACCAGGTGAACAGTATAAGTGAGGAGAGTGTGTTCCCCTGCTTGTTTAATATACATGGGAAATGTTACCAGATGAACAGTATAAGTGAGGAGAGTGTGTTCCCCTGATTGTTAAATACGCACGGGACATGTTACCAGATGAACTCTCTCAGTGAGGAGAGTGTGTTCCCCTGATGGTTTAATATACGTGGGACATGTTACCAGGTGAAAAGTTTAAGTGAGGAGAGTGTGTTCCCCTGATGGTTTAATACACACGGGACATGTTACCAGATGAACTCTCTCAGTGAGGAGAGTGTGTTCCCCTGATGGTTTAATATACGTTGGACATGTTACCAGGTGAAAAGTTTAAGTGAGGAGAGTGTGTTCCCCTGATGGTTTAATATACCCGAGACATGTCACCAGGTGAACAGTATAAGTGAGGAGAGATTGTTCCCCTGATGGTTTAATACACACGGGACATGTTACCAGATGAACTCTCTCAGTGAGGAGAGTGTATTCCCCTGATGGTTTAATATACACAGGACATGTTACCAGATGAACAGTATATGTGATGAGAGTGTGTTCCCCTGATGGTTTAATATGCATGGGACATGTTACCAGGTGAACAGTATAAGTGAGGAGAGTGTGTTCCCCTGATGGTTTAATATACACGGTACATGTTACCAGGTGAACAGTATAAGTGAGGAGAGTGTGTTCCCCTGATGGTTTAATATACACGGGACATGATGCCAGGTGAACATTATAAGTGAGGAGAGTGTGTTCCCCTCATGGTTTAATATACACGGGACATGTTACCAGATGAACAGTATAAGTGAGGAGCTTGTGTTCCCCTGATGGTTTAATACTGCCGGGACATGTTACCAGATGAACAGTATAATTGAGGAGAGTGTGTTCACCTGATGGTTTAATATACACGGCACATGTTACCAGGTGAACAGTATAAGTGAGGAGAGTGTGTTCCCCTGATGGTTTAATATACACGGGACATGTTACCAGGTGAAGAGTGTAAGTGAGGAGAATGTGTTCCCCTGATGGTTTAATATACACAGGTCATGATGCCAGGTGAACAGTATAAGTGAGGAGAGTGTGTTCCCCTGATTGTTTAATATACACGGGACATGTCACCAGGTGAACAGTATAAGTGAGGAGAATGTGTTCCCCAGATTGTTTAATATACATGGGACATGTTACCAGGTGAACAGTGTAAGTGAGGAGAGTGTGTTCCCCTGATGGTTTAATATACACAGGACATGTCACCAGATGAACAGTATAAGAGAGGAGAGTGTGTTCCCCTGATTGTTTAATACACACGGGACAAGTCACCAAATGAACTGTATGAGTGAGGAGAGTGTGTTCCCCTGATGATTTAATATACACGGTACATGTTTCCAGGTGAACAGTATAAGTGAGGAGAGTGTGTTCCCCTGATGGTTTAATATACACGGGACATGTTACCTGGTGAACAGTATAAGTGAGGAGAGTGTATTCCCCGGATGGTTTAATATACACGGTGCATGTTACCAGATGAAAAGTATAAGTGAGGAGAGTGTGTTCCCCTGATGGTTTAATATACACGGGACATGTCACCAGGTGAACAGTATAAGTGAGGAGAGTGTGTTCCCCTGATGGTTTTATATACACGGACATGTCACCAGGTGAACAGTATAAGTGAGGAGAGTGTGTTCCCCTGATTGTTTAATATACACGGGACATGTCACCAGGTGAACAGTATAAGTGAGGAGAATGTGTTCCCCAGATTGTTTAATATACATGGGACATGTTACCAGGTGAACAGTGTAAGTGAGGAGAGTGTGTTCCCCTGATGGTTTAATATACACAGGACATGTCACCAGATGAACAGTATAAGAGAGGAGAGTGTGTTCCCCTGATTGTTTAATACACACGGGACAAGTCACCAAATGAACTGTATGAGTGAGGAGAGTGTGTTCCCCTGATGATTTAATATACACGGTACATGTTACCAGGTGAACAGTATAAGTGAGGAGAGTGTGTTCCCCTGATGGTTTAATATACACGGGACATGTTACCTGGTGAACAGTATAAGTGAGGAGAGTGTATTCCCCGGATGGTTTAATATACACGGTACATGTTACCAGATGAAAAGTATAAGTGAGGAGAGTGTGTTCCCCTGATGGTTTAATATACACGGGACATGTCACCAGGTGAACAGTATAAGTGAGGAGAGTGTGTTCCCCTGATGGTTTTATATACACGGACATGTCACCAGGTGAACAGTATAAGTGAGGAGAGTGTGTTCCCCTGATGGTTTAATACACACGGGACATGTTACCAGATGAACAGTATAAGTGAGGAGAGTGTGTTCCCCTGATGGTTCAATATACACGGGAAATGTTCCCAGATGAACAGTATAAGTGAGGAGAGTGTGTTCCCCTGATGGTTGAATATACACGGGACATGTCACCAGATGAACAGTATAAGGGAGGAGAGTGTGTTCCCCTGATTGTTTAATACACATGGGACATGTCACCAGGTGAACAGTATAATTGAGGAGAATGTGTTCCCCAGATTGTTTAATATACATGGGACATGTTACCAGGTGAACAGTATAAGTGAGGAGAGTGTGTTCCCCTGATGGTTTAATATACACGGGACATGTCACCAGGTGAACAGTATAAGTCAGGAGAGTGTGTTCCCCTGATTGTTTAATATACATGGGACATGTTACCAGATGAACAGTATAAGTGAGGAGAGTGTGTTCCCCTGATGATTTAATATACACGGGACATGTTACCAGGTGAACAGTATAAGTGAGGAGAGTGTGTTCCCCTGATGGTTTAATATACTTGGGACATGTTACCAGGTGAAAAGTTTAAGTGAGGAGAGTGTGTTCCCCTGATGGTTTAATATACCCGGGACATGTCACCAGGTGAACAGTATAAGTGAGGAGAGATTGTTCCCCTGATGGTTTAATACACACGGGACATGTTACCAGATGAACTCTCTCAGTGAGGAGAGTGTGTTCCCCTGATGGTTTAATATACACAGGACATGTTACCAGGTGAACAGGATAAGTGAGGAGAGTGTGTTCCCCTGATGGTTTAATATACACGGGAAATGTTACCAGATGAACAGTATAAGTGAGGAGAATGTGTTCCCCTGATTGTTTAATATACACGGGAAATGTTAGCAGGAGAACAGTATAAGTGAGGAGAGTGTGTTCCCCTGATGGTTTAATACACACGGGACATGTTACCAGGTGAACAGTATAAGTGAGGAGAGTGTGTTCCCCTGATGGTTTAATACTGACGGAACATGTTACCAGATGAACAGTATAAGTGAGGAGAGTGTGTTCCCCTGATGGTTTAATATACACGGGACATGTCACCAGGTGAAAAGTTTAAGTGAGGAGAGTGTGTTCCCCTGATGGTTTAATATACACGGGACATGTTACCAGGTGAACAGTATAAGTGAGGAGAGTGTGTTCCCCTGATGGTTTAATATACATGGGACATGTTACCAGGTGAACAGTGTAAGTGAGGAGAGTGTGTTCCCCTGATGGTTTAATATACACGGGACATGTCACCAGGTGAAAAGTTTAAGTGAGGAGAGTGTGTTCCCCTGATGGTTTAAAATACACGGGACATGTCACCAGATGAACAGTATAAGAGAGGAGAGTGTGTTCCCCTGATTGTTTAATACACACGGGACAAGTCACCAAATGAACTGTATGAGTGAGGAGATTGTGTTCCCCTGATGATTTAATATACACGGTACATGTTACCAGGTGAACAGTATAAGTGAGGAGAGTGTGTTCCCCTGATGGTTTAATATACACGGGACATGTTACCTGGTGAACAGTATAAGTGAGGAGAGTGTATTCCCCGGATGGTTTAATATACACGGTACATGTTACCAGATGAAAAGTATAAGTGAGGAGAGTGTGTTCCCCTGATGGTTTAATATACACGGGACATGTCACCAGGTGAACAGTATAAGTGAGGAGAGTGTGTTCCCCTGATGGTTTTATATACACGGACATGTCACCAGGTGAACAGTATAAGTGAGGAGAGTGTGTTCCCCTGATGGTTTAATATACACGGGAAATGTTACCAGATGAACAGTATAAGTGAGGAGAGTGTGTTCCCCTGATGGTTGAATATACACGGGACATGTTACCAGGTGAACAGTATAAGTGAGGAGAGTGTGTTCCCCTGCTTGTTTAATATACATGGGAAATGTTACCAGATGAACAGTATAAGTGAGGAGAGTGTGTTCCCCTGATGGTTGAATATACACGGGACATGTTACCAGGTGAACAGTATAAGTGAGGAGAGTGTGTTCCCCTGCTTGTTTAATATACATGGGAAATGTTACCAGATGAACAGTATAAGTGAGGAGAGTGTGTTCCCCTGATTGTTAAATATGCACGGGACATGTTACCAGATGAACTCTCTCAGTGAGGAGAGTGTGTTCCCCTGATGGTTTAATATACGTGGGACATGTTACCAGGTGAAAAGTTTAAGTGAGGAGAGTGTGTTCCCCTGATGGTTTAATACACACGGGACATGTTACCAGATGAACTCTCTCAGTGAGGAGAGTGTGTTCCCCTGATGGTTTAATATACGTTGGACATGTTACCAGGTGAAAAGTTTAAGTGAGGAGAGTGTGTTCCCCTGATGGTTTAATATACCCGGGACATGTCACCAGGTGAACAGTATAAGTGAGGAGAGATTGTTTCCCTGATGGTTTAATACACACGGGACATGTTACCAGATGAACTCTCTCAGTGAGGAGAGTGTATTCCCCTGATGGTTTAATATACACAGGACATGTTACCAGATGAACAGTATATGTGATGAGAGTGTGTTCCCCTGATGGTTTAATATGCATGGGACATGTTACCAGGTGAACAGTATAAGTGAGGAGTGTGTGTTCCCCTGATGGTTTAATATACACAGTACATGTTACCAGGTGAACAGTATATGTGAGGAGAGTGTGTTCCCCTCATGGTTTAATATACACGGGACATGTTACCAGATGAACAGTATAAGTGAGGAGCTTGTGTTCCCCTGATGGTTTAATACTACCGGGACATGTTACCAGATGAACAGTATAAGTGAGGAGGGTGTGTTCCCCTGATTGTTTAATACACACGGGACATGTCACCAACTGAACTGTATAAGTGAGGAGAGTGTGTTCCCCTGATGGTTTAATGCACACAGGACATGTTACCAGGTGAACAGTATAATTGAGGAGAGTGTGTTCACCTGATGGTTTAATATACACGGCACATGTTACCAGGTGAACAGTATAAGTGAGGAGAGTGTGTTCCCCTGATGGCTTAATATACACGGGACATGTTACCAGGTGAAGAGTGTAAGTGAGGAGAATGTGTTCCCCTGATGGTTTAATATACACAGGACATGTTACCAGGTGAACAGTATAAGTGAGGAGAGTGTGTTCCCCTGATGGTTTAATATACACGGGACATGTTACCAGGTGAAGAGTGTAAGTGAGGAGAATGTGTTCCCCTGATGGTTTAATATACACAGGTCATGATGCCAGGTGAACAGTATAAGTGAGGAGAGTGTGTTCCCCTGATTGTTTAATATACACGGGACATGTCACCAGGTGAACAGTATAAGTGAGGAGAATGTGTTCCCCAGATTGTTTAATATACATGGGACATGTTACCAGGTGAACAGTGTAAGTGAGGAGAGTGTGTTCCCCTGATGGTTTAATATACACAGGACATGTCACCAGATGAACAGTATAAGAGAGGAGAGTGTGTTCCCCTGATTGTTTAATACACACGGGACAAGTCACCAAATGAACTGTATGAGTGAGGAGAGTGTGTTCCCCTGATGATTTAATATACACGGCACATGTTACCAGGTGAACAGTATAAGTGAGGAGAGTGTGTTCCCCTGATGGTTTAATATACACGGGACATGTTGCCTGGTGAACAGTATAAGTGAGGAGAGTGTATTCCCCGGATGGTTTAATATACACGGTACATGTTACCAGATGAAAAGTATAAGTGAGGAGAGTGTGTTCCCCTGATGGTTTAATATACACGGGACATGTCACCAGGTGAACAGTATAAGTGAGGAGAGTGTGTTCCCCTGATGGTTTTATATACACGGACATGTCACCAGGTGAACAGTATAAGTGAGGAGAGTGTGTTCCCCTGATTGTTTAATATACACGGGACATGTCACCAGGTGAACAGTATAAGTGAGGAGAATGTGTTCCCCAGATTGTTTAATATACATGGGACATGTTACCAGGTGAACAGTGTAAGTGAGGAGAGTGTGTTCCCCTGATGGTTTAATATACACAGGACATGTCACCAGATGAACAGTATAAGAGAGGAGAGTGTGTTCCCCTGATTGTTTAATACACACGGGACAAGTCACCAAATGAACTGTATGAGTGAGGAGAGTGTGTTCCCCTGATGATTTAATATACACGGTACATGTTACCAGGTGAACAGTATAAGTGAGGAGAGTGTGTTCCCCTGATGGTTTAATATACACGGGACATGTTACCTGGTGAACAGTATAAGTGAGGAGAGTGTATTCCCCGGATGGTTTAATATACACGGTACATGTTACCAGATGAAAAGTATAAGTGAGGAGAGTGTGTTCCCCTGATGGTTTAATATACACGGGACATGTCACCAGGTGAACAGTATAAGTGAGGAGATTGTGTTCCCCTGATGGTTTTATATACACGGACATGTCACCAGGTGAACAGTTTCAGTGCGGAGAGTGTGTTCCCCTGATGGTTTAATACACACGGGATATGTTACCAGATGAACAGTATAAGTGAGGAGAGTGTGTTCCCCTGATGGTTCAATATACACGGGAAATGTTCCCAGATGAACAGTATAAGTGAGGAGAGTGTGTTCCCCTGATGGTTGAATATACACGGGACATGTTACCAGGTGAACAGTATAAGTGAGGAGAGATTGTTCCCCTGATGGTTTAATACACACGGGACATGTTACCAGATGAACTCTCTCAGTGAGGAGAGTTTGTTCCCCTGATGGTTTAATATACACAGGACATGTTACCAGGTGAACAGTATAAGTGAGGAGAGTGTGTTCCCCTGATGGTTTAATATACACGGAAATGTTACCAGATGAACTGTATAAGTGAGGAGAATGTGTTCCCCTGATGGTTTAATATACACGGGAAATGTTACCAGGAGAACAGTATAAGTGAGGAGAGTGTGTTCCCCTGTTGGTTTAATACACACGGGACATGTTACCAGGTGAACAGTATAAGTGAGGAGAGTGTGTTCCCCTGATGGTTTAATACTGACGGAACATGTTACCAGATGAACAGTATAAGTGAGGAGAGTGTGTTCCCCTGATGGTTTAATATGCATGGGACATGTTACCAGGTGAACAGTATAAGTGAGGACAGTGTGTTCCCCTGATGGTTTAATATGCACGGTACATGTTACCAGGTGAACAGTATATGTGAGGAGAGTGTGTTCCCCTCATGGTTTAATATACACAGGACATGTTACCAGATCAACAGTATAAGTGAGGAGCTTGTGTTCCCCTGATGGTTTAATACTGCCGGGACATGTTACCAGATGAACAGTATAAGTGAGGAGAGTGTGTTCCCCTGATTGTTTAATACACACGGGACATGTTACCAGGTGAACAGTATAAGTGAGGAGAGTGTGTTCCCCTGATGGTTTAATATACACGGTACATGTTACCAGGTGAACAGTATATGTGAGGAGAGTGTGTTCCCCTCATGGTTTAATATACACAGGACATGTTACCAGATGAACAGTATAAGTGAGGAGCTTGTGTTCCCCTGATGGTTTAATACTGCCGGGACATGTTACCAGATGAACAGTATAAGTGAGGAGAGTGTGTTCCCCTGATTGTTTAATACACACGGGACATGTTACCAGATGAACAGTATAAGTGAGGAGAGTGTGTTCCCCTGATGGTTTAATATACACGGTACATGTTACCAGGTGAACAGTATATGTGAGGAGAGTGTGTTCCCCTCATGGTTTAATATACACAGGACATGTTACCAGATGAACAGTATAAGTGAGGAGCTTGTGTTCCCCTGATGGTTTAATACTGCCGGGACATGTTACCAGGTGAACAGTATAATTGAGGAGAGTGTGTTCCACTGATGGTTTAATACTGAGGGGACATGTTACCAGGTGAACAGTATAAGTGAAGAGAGTGTGTTCCCCTGATGGTTTAATATCCACGGGACATGTTACCAGGTGAACAGTGTAAGTGAGGAGAATGTGTTCCCCTGATGGTTTAATATACAAAGGACATGATGCCAGGTGAACAGTATAAGTCAGGAGAGTGTGTTCCCCTGATTGTTTAATATACACGGGACATGTTACCAGGCGAACAGTGTAAGTGAGGATAGTGTGTTCCCCTGATGGTTTAATATACACGGGACATGTCACCAGGTGAAAAGTTTAAGTGAGGAGAGTGTGTTCCCCTGATGGTTTAAAATACACGGGACATGTTACCAGGTGAACAGTATAAGAGAGGAGAGTGTGTTCCCATGATGGTTTAATATACACGGGACATGATGCCAGGTGAACATTATAAGTGAGGAGAGTGTGTTCCCCTGATGGTTTAATATACACGGGACATGTTACCAGGTGAACAGTATAAGTGAGGAGAGTGTGTTCCCATGATGGTTTAATATACACGGGACATGATGCCAGGTGAACATTATAAGTGAGGAGAGTGTGTTCCCCTGATGGTTTAATATACACGGGACATGTTACCAGGTGAACAGTATAAGTGAGGAGAGTGTGTTCCCCTGATGGTTTAATATACACGGGACATGTCACCAGGTGAACAGTTTAAGTGAGGAGAGTGTGTTCCCCTGATGGTTTAATATACACGGGACATGTTACCAGGTGAACAGTAGAAGTGAGGAGAGTGTGTTCCCCTGATGGTTTAATATACATGGGACATGTTACCAGGTGAACAATATAAGTGAGGAGAGTGTGTTCCCCTGATTGTTTAATATACACGGGACATGTTACCAGGTGAACAGTAGAAGTGAGTAGAGTGTGTTCCCCTGATGGTTTAATATACACGGGACATGTTACCAGGTGAACAATATAAGTGAGGAGAGTGTGTTCCCCTGATGGTTTAATATACACGGGACATGTCACCAGGTGAAAAGTTTAAGTGAGGAGAGTGTGTTCCCCTGATGGTTTAAAATACACGGGACAAGTCACCAAATGAACTGTATGAGTGAGGAGATTGTGTTCCCCTGATGATTTAATATACACGGTACATGTTACCAGGTGAACAGTATAAGTGAGGAGAGTGTGTTCCCCTGATGGTTTAATATACACGGGACATGTTACCTGGTGAACAGTATAAGTGAGGAGAGTGTATTCCCCGGATGGTTTAATATACACGGGACATGTCACCAGATGAACAGTATAAGTGAGGAGAGTGTGCTCCCCTGATGGTTTAATACACACGGGACAAGTCACCAAAAGAACTGTATGAGTGAGGAGATTGTGTTCCCCTGATGATTTAATATACACGGTACATGTTACCAGGTGAACAGTATAAGTGAGGAGAGTGTGTTCCCCTGATGGTTTAATATACACGGGACATGTTACCTGGTGAACAGTATAAGTGAGGAGATTGTGTTCCCCTGATGATTTAATATATACGGTACATGTTACCAGATGAAAAGTATAAGTGAGGAGAGTGTGTTCCCCTGATGGTTTAATATACACGGGACATGTCACCAGATGAACAGTATAAGTGAGGAGAGTGTGCTCCCCTGATGGTTTAATACACACGGGACAAGTCACCAAAAGAACTGTATGAGTGAGGAGATTGTGTTCCCCTGATGATTTAATATACACGGTACATGTTACCAGGTGAACAGTATAAGTGAGGAGAGTGTGTTCCCCTGATGGTTTAATATACACGGGACATGTTACCTGGTGAACAGTATAAGTGAGGAGAGTGTATTCCCTGGATGGTTTAATATATACGGTACATGTTACAAGATGAAAAGTATAAGTGAGGAGAGTGTGTTCCCCTGATGGTTTTATATACACGGACATGTCACCAGGTGAACAGTATAAGTGAGGAGAGTGTGTTCCCCTGATGGTTTAATATACACGGGAAATGTTACCAGATGAACAGTATAAGTGAGGAGAGTGTGTTCCCCTGATGGTTGAATATACACGGGACATGTTACCAGGTGAACAGTATAAGTGAGGAGAGTGTGTTCCCCTGATTGTTTAATATACATGGGAAATGTTACCAGATGAACAGTATAAGTGAGGAGAGTGTGTTCCCCTGATTGTTAAATACGCACGGGACATGTTACCAGATGAACTCTCTCAGTGAGGAGAGTGTGTTCCCCTGATGGTTTAATATACGTGGGACATGTTACCAGGTGAAAAGTTTAAGTGAGGAGAGTGTGTTCCCCTGATGGTTTAATACACACGGGACATGTTACCAGATGAACTCTCTCAGTGAGGAGTGTGTGTTCCCCTGATGGTTTAATATACGTGGGACATGTTACCAGGTGAAAAGTTTAAGTGAGGAGAGTGTGTTCCCCTGTTGGTTTAATATACCCGGGACATGTCACCAGGTGAACAGTATAAGTGAGGAGAGATTGTTCCCCTGATGGTTTAATACACACGGGACATGTTACCAGATGAACTCTCTCAGTGAGGAGAGTGTATTCCCCTGATGGTTTAATATACACAGGACATGTTACCAGGTGAACAGGATAAGTGAGGAGAGTGTGTTCCCCTGATGGTTTAATATACACGGGAAATGTTACCAGATGAACAGTATAAGTGAGGAGAATGTGTTCCCCTGATGGTTTAATACTGACGGAACATGTTACCAGATGAACAGTATAAGTGAGGAGAGTGTGTTCCCCTGATTGTTTAATATACACGGGAAATGTTAGCAGGAGAACAGTATATGTGAGGAGAGTGTCTTCCCCTGATGGTTTAATACACACGGGACATGTTACCAGGTGAACAGTATAAGTGAGGAGAGTGTGTTCCCCTGATGGTTTAATACTGACGGAACATGTTACCAGGTGAACAGTATAAGTGAGGAGAGTGTGTTCCCCTGATGGTTTAATATGCATGGGACATGTTACCAGGTGAACAGTGTAAGTGAGGAGAGTGTGTTCCCCTGATGGTTTAATATACACAGGACATGTTGCCAGGTGAACAGTATAAGTGAGGAGAGTGTGTTCCCCTGATGGTTTAATACACACGGGACATGTTGCCAGGTGAACAGTATAAGTGAGGAGAGTGTGTTCCCCTGATGGTTTAATATACACGGTACATGTTACCAGGTGAACAGTATATGTGAGGAGAGTGTGTTCCCCTCATGGTTTAATATACACGGGACATGTTACCAGATGAACAGTATAAGTGAGGAGCTTGTGTTCCCCTGATGGTTTAATACTGCCGGGACATGTTACCAGATGAACAGTATAAGTGAGGAGAGTGTGTTCCCCTGATTGTTTAATACACACGGGACATGTCACCAACTGAACTGTATAAGTGAGGAGAGTGTGTTCCCCTGATGGTTTATTGCACACAGGACATGTTACCAGGTGAACAGTATAAGTGAGGAGAGTGTGTTCCCCTGATGGTTTAATATACACGGGACATGTTACCAGGTGAAGAGTGTAAGTGAGGAGAATGTGTTCCCCTGATGGTTTAATATACACAGGACATGATGCCAGGTGAACAGTCTCAGTGAGGAGAGTGTGTTCCCCTGATTGTTTAATACACACGGGACATGTTACCAGGTGAACAGTATAAGTGAGGAGAGTGTGTTCCCCTGATGGTTTAATATACACGGGACATGTCACCAGGTGAACAGTATAAGTGAGGAGAATGTGTTCCAGAGATTGTTTAATATACATGGGACATGTTACCAGGTGAACAGTGTAAGTGAGGAGAGTGTGTTCCCCTGATGGTTTAATATACACGGGACATGTCACCAGGTGAAAAGTTTAAGTGAGGAGAGTGTGCTCCCCTGATGGTTTAAAATACACGGGACATGTCACCAGATGAACAGTATAAGAGAGGAGAGTGTGTTATCCTGATTGTTTAATACACACGGGACAAGTCACCAAATGAATTGTATGAGTGAGGAGAGTGTGTTCCCCTGATGATTTAATATACACGGTACATGTTACCAGGTGAACAGTATAAGTGAGGAGAGTGTGTTCCCCTGATGGTTTAATATACACGGGACATGTTACCAGGTGAACAGTATAAGTGAGGAGAGTGTGTTCCCCTGATGGTTTAATATACACGGGACATGATGCCAGGTGAACATTATAAGTGAGGAGAGTGTGTTCCCCTGATGGTTTAATATACACGGGACATGTCACCAGGTGAAAAGTTTAAGTGAGGAGAGTGTGTTCCGCTGATGGTTTAATATACACGGGACATGTTACCAGGTGAACAGTAGAAGTGAGGAGAGTGTGTTCCCCTGATGGTTTAATATACACGGGACATGTTACCAGGTGAACAGTATAAGTGAGGAGAGTGTGTTCCCCTGATGGTTTAATATACACGGGACATGTTACCAGGTGAACAATATAAGTGAGGAGAGTGTGTTCCCCTGATGGTTTAATATACATGGGACATGTTACCAGGTGAACAGTAGAAGTGAGGAGAGTGTGTTCCCCTGATTGTTTAATATACACGGGACATGTTACCAGGTGAACAGTAGAAGTGAGGAGAGTGTGTTCCCCTGATGGTTTAATATACATGGGACATGTTACCAGGTGAACAATATAAGTGAGGAGAGTGTGTTCCCCTGATGGTTTAATATACACGGGACATGTCACCAGGTGAAAAGTTTAAGTGAGGAGAGTGTGTTCCCCTGATGGTTTAATATACACGGGACATGTTACCAGGTGAACAGTAGAAGTGAGGAGAGTGTGTTCCCCTGATGGTTTAATATACACAGGACATGTTACCAGATGAACAGTATAAGTGAATAGAGTGTGCTCCCCTGATGGTTTAATACACACGGGACAAGTCACCAAATGAACTGTATGAGTGAGGAGATTGTGTTCCCCTGATGATTTAATATACACGGTACATGTTACCAGGTGAACAGTATAAGTGAGGAGAGTGTGTTCCCCTGATGGTTTAATATACACGGGACATGTTACCTGGTGAACAGTATAAGTGAGGAGAGTGTATTCCCCGGATGGTTTAATATACACGGTACATGTTACCAGATGAAAAGTATAAGTGAGGAGAGTGTGTTCCCCTGATGGTTTAATATACACGGGACATGTCACCAGGTGAACAGTTTAAGTGAGGAGAGTGTGTTCCCCTGATGGTTTAAAATACACGGGACATGTCACCAGATGAACAGTATAAGTGAGGAGAGTGTGCTCCCCTGATGGTTTAATACACACGGGACAAGTCACCAAATGAACTGTATGAGTGAGGAGATTGTGTTCCCCTGATGATTTAATATACACGGTACATGTTACCAGGTGAACAGTATAAGTGAGGAGAGTGTGTTCCCCTGATGGTTTAATATACACGGGACATGTTACCTGGTGAACAGTATAAGTGAGGAGAGTGTATTCCCCGGATGGTTTAATATACACGGTACATGTTACCAGATGAAAAGTATAAGTGAGGAGAGTGTGTTCCCCTGATGGTTTAATATACACGGGACATGTCTCCAGGTGAACAGTATAAGTGAGGAGAGTGTGTTCCCCTGATGGTTTAATATACACGGGAAATGTTACCAGATGAACAGTATAAGTGAGGAGAGTGTGTTCCCCTGATGGTTGAATATACACGGGACATGTTACCAGGTGAACAGTATAAGTGAGGAGAGTGTGTTCCCCTGATTGTTTAATATACATGGGAAATGTTACCAGATGAACAGTATAAGTGAGGAGAGTGTGTTCCCCTGATTGTTAAATACGCACGGGACATGTTACCAGATGAACTCTCTCAGTGAGGAGAGTGTGTTCCCCTGATGGTTTAATATACGTGGGACATGTTACCAGGTGAAAAGTTTAAGTGAGGAGAGTGTGTTCCCCTGATGGTTTAATACACACGGGACATGTTACCAGATGAACTCTCTCAGTGAGGAGAGTGTGTTCCCCTGATGGTTTAATATACGTGGGATATGTTACCAGGTGAAAAGTTTAAGTGAGGAGAGTGTGTTCCCCTGTTGGTTTAATATACCCGGGACATGTCACCAGGTGAACAGTATAAGTGAGGAGAGATTGTTCCCCTGATGGTTTAATACACACGGGACATGTTACCAGATGAACTCTCTCAGTGAGGAGAGTGTGTTCCCCTGATGGTTTAATATAAACAGGACATGTTACCAGGTGAACAGGATAAGTGAGGAGAGTGTGTTCCCCTGATGGTTTAATATACACGGGAAATGTTACCAGATGAACAGTATAAGTGAGGAGAATGTGTTCCCCTGATGGTTTAATACTGACGGAACATGTTACCAGATGAACAGTAGAAGTGAGGAGAGTGTGTTCCCCTGATTGTTTAATATACACGGGAAATGTTAGCAGGAGAACAGTATAAGTGAGGAGAGTGTGTTCCCCTGATGGTTTAATACACACGGGACATGTTACCAGGTGAACAGTATAAGTGAGGAGAGTGTGTTCCCCTGATGGTTTAATACTGACGGAACATGTTACCAGATGAACAGTATAAGTGAGGAGAGTGTGTTCCCCTGATGGTTTAATATGCATGGGACATGTTACCAGGTGAACAGTGTAAGTGAGGAGAGTGTGTTCCCCTGATTGTTTAATACACACGGTACATGTTACCAGGTGAACAGTATATGTGAGGAGAGTGTGTTCCCCTCATGGTTTAATATACACGGGACATGTTACCAGATGAACAGTATAAGTGAGGAGCTTGTGTTCCCCTGATGGTTTAATACTGCCGGGACATGTTACCAGATGAACAGTATAAGTGAGGAGAGTATGTTCCCCTGATTGTTTAATACACACGGGACATGTCACCAACTGAACTGTATAAGTGAGGAGAGTGTGTTCACCTGATGGTTTAATATACATGGCACATGTTACCAGGTGAACAGTATAAGTGAGGAGAGTGTGTTCCCCTGATGGTTTAATATACACGGGACATGTTACCAGGTGAAGAGTGTAAGTGAGGAGAATGTGTTCCCCTGATGGTTTAATATACACAGGACATGATGCCAGGTGAACAGTATAAGTGAGGAGAGTGTGTTCCCCTGATTGTTTAATACACACGGGACATGTTACCAGGTGAACAGTATAAGTGAGGAGAGTGTGTTCCCCTGATTGTTTAATACACACGGGACATGTTACCAGGTGAACAGTATAAGTGAGGAGAGTGTGTTCCCCTGATTGTTTAATACACACGGGACATGTTACCAGGTGAACAGTATAAGTGAGGAGAGTGTGTTCCCCTGATTGTTTAATATACACGGGACATGTCACCAGGTGAACAGTATAAGTGAGGAGAATGTGTTCCCCAGATTGTTTAATATACATGGGACATGTTACCAGGTGAACAGTGTAAGTGAGGAGAGTGTGTTCCCCTGATGGTTTAATATACACGGGACATGTCACCAGGTGAAAAGTTTAAGTGAGGAGAGTGTGCTCCCCTGATGGTTTAAAATACACGGGACATGTCACCAGATGAACAGTATAAGAGAGGAGAGTGTGTTCTCCTGATTGTTTAATACACACGGGACAAGTCACCAAATGAACTGTATGAGTGAGGAGAGTGTGTTCCCCTGATGATTTAATATACACGGTACATGTTACCAGGTGAACAGTATAAGTGAGGAGAGTGTGTTCCCCTGATGGTTTAATATACACGGGACATGTTACCTGGTGAACAGTATAAGTGAGGAGAGTGTATTCCCCTGATGGTTTAATATACACGGTACATGTTACCAGGTGAACAGTATAAGTGAGGAGAGTGTGTTCCCCTGATGGTTTTATATACACGGACATGTCACCAGGTGAACAGTATAAGTGAGGAGAGTGTGTTCCCCTGATTGTTTAATACACACGGGACAAGTCACCAAATGAACTGTATGAGTGAGGAGAGTGTGTTCCCCTGATGATTTAATACACACGGGACATGTTACCAGGTGAACAGTATAAGTGAGGAGAGTGTGTTCCCCTGATGGTTTAATATACCCGGTACATGTTACCAGGTGAACAGTATAAGTGAGGAGAGTGTGTTCCCCTGATGGTTTAATATACACGGGACATGATGCCAGGTGAAGAGTATAAGTGAGGAGAGTGTGTTCCCATGATGGTTTAATATACACGGGACATGTCACCAGGTCAAAAGTTTAAGTGAGGAGAGAGTGTTCCCCTGATGGTTTAATATACACGGGACATGATGCCAGGTGAACATTATAAGTGAGGAGAGTGTGTTCCCCTGATGGTTTAATATACACGGGACATGTCACCAGGTGAACAGTATAAGTCAGGAGAGTGTGTTCCCCTGATGGTTTAATATACCCGGGACATGTCACCAGGTGAGCGGTATAAGTGACGAGAGTGTGTTCCCCTGATGTTTTAATATACACGGGACATGTCACCAAATGAACTGTATAAGTGAGGAGACTGTATTCCCCAGATTGTTTAATACACACGGGACATATTACCAGATGAACACTCTCAGTGAGGAGAGTGTGTTCCCCTGATGGTTTAATATAGACAGGACATGTTACCAGGTGAACAGTATAAGTGAGGAGAGTGTGTTCCCCTGATGGTTTAATATACATGGGACATGTTACCAGGTGAACAGTGTAAGTGAGGAGAGTGTGTTCCCCTGATTGTTTAATACACACGGGACATTTTACCAGATGAACAGTATAAGAGAGGAGAGTGTGTTCCCCTGATGGTTTAATATACACGGGACATGTTACCAGGTGAACAGTGTAAGTGAGGAGAATGTGTTCCCCTGATGGTTTAATATACACGGGACATGTTACCAGATGAACAGTATAAGTGAGGAGAGTGTGTTCCCCTGATTGTTTAATGCACACAGGACATGTTACCAGGTGAACAGTATAAGTGAGGAGAGTGTGTTCCCCTGATGGTTTAATGCACACGGGACATGTTACCAGGTGAACAGTATAAGTGAGGAGAGTGTGTTCCCCTGATGGTTTAATACTGACGGAACATGTTACCAGATGAACAGTATAAGTGAGGAGAGTGTGTTCCCCTGATTGTTTAATATGCATGGGACATGTTACCAGGTGAACAGTGTAAGTGAGGAGACTGTGTTCCCCTCATGGTTTAATATACACGGGACATGTTACCAGATGAACAGTATAAGTGAGGAGCTTGTGTTCCCCTGATGGTTTAATACTGCCGGGACATGTTACCAGATGAACAGTATAAGTGAGGAGAGTGTGTTCCCCTGATTGTTTAATGCACACAGGACATGTTACCAGGTGAACAGTATAAGTGAGGAGAGTGTGTTCCCCTGATGGTTTAATATACACGGGACATGTTACCAGGTGAACAGTGTAAGTGAGGAGAATGTGTTCCCCTGATGGTTTAATATACACAGGACATGATGCCAGGTGAACAGTATAAGTGAGGAGAGTGTGTTCCCCTGATGATTTAATACACACGGGACATGTTACCAGATGAACACTCTCAGTGAGGAGAGTGTGTTCCCCTGATGATTTAATATACACATGACATGTTACCAGGTGAACAGTATAAGTGAGGAGAGTGTGTTCCCCTGATGGTTTAATATACCCGGTACATGTTACCAGGTGAACAGTATAAGTGAGGAGAGTGTGTTCCCCTGATGGTTTAATATACACGGGACATGATGCCAGGTGAACAGCATAAGTGAGGAGAGTGTGTTCCCCTGATGGTTTAATACACACGGGACATGTTACCAGATGAACAGTATAAGTGAGGAGAGTGTGTTCCCCTGATGGTTTAATATACACGGGAAATGTTACCAGATGAACAGTATAATTGAGGAGAGTGTGTTCCCCTGATGGTTGAATATACACGGGACATGTTACCAGCTGAACAGTATAAGTGAGGAGAGTGTGTTCCCCTGATTGTGTAATATACATGGGAAATGTTACCAGATGAACAGTATAAGTGAGGAGAGTGTGTTCCCCTGATTGTTAAATACGCACGGGACATGTTACCAGATGAACTCTCTCAGTGAGGAGAGTGTGTTCCCCTGATGGTTTAATATACCCGGGACATGTCACCAGGTGAACAGTATAAGTGAGGAGAGATTGTTCCCCTGATGGTTTAATACACACGGGACATGTTACCAGATGAACTCTCTCAGTGAGGAGAGTGTGTTCCCCTGATGGTTTAATATACACAGGACATGTTACCAGGTGAACAGGATAAGTGAGGAGAGTGTGTTCCCCTGATGGTTTAATATACACGGGAAATGTTACCAGATGAACAGTATAAGTGAGGAGAATGTGTTCCCCTGATTGTTTAATATACACGGGAAATGTTAGCAGGAGAACAGTATAAGTGAGGAGAGTGTGTTCCCCTGATGGTTTAATACACACGGGACATGTTACCAGGTGAACAGTATAAGTGAGGAGAGTGTGTTCCCCTGATGGTTTAATACTGACGGAACATGTTACCAGATGAACAGTATAAGTGAGGAGAGTGTGTTCCCCTGATGGTTTAATATGCATGGGACATGTTACCAGGTGAACAGTGTAAGTGAGGAGAGTGTGTTCCCCTGATTGTTTAATACACACGGGACATGTTGCCAGGTGAACAGTATAAGTGAGGAGAGTGTGTTCCCCTGATGGTTTAATATACACGGTACATGTTACCAGGTGAACAGTATATGTGAGGAGAGTGTGTTCCCCTCATGGTTTAATGTACACGGGACATGTTACCAGATGAACAGTATCAGTGAGGAGCTTGTGTTCCCCTGATGGTTTAATACTGCCGGGACATGTTACCAGATGAACAGTATAAGTGAGGAGAGTGTGTTCCCCTGATTGTTTAATGCACACAGGACATGTTACCAGGTGAACAGTATAAGTGAGGAGAGTGTGTTCCCCTGATGGTTTAATATACACGGGACATGTTACCAGGTGAACAGTGTAAGTGAGGAGAATGTGTTCCCCTGATGGTTTAATATACACAGGACATGATGCCAGGTGAACAGTATAAGTGAGGAGAGTGTGTTCCCCTGATTGTTTAATATACACGGGACATGTTACCAGGTGAACAGTATAAGTGAGGAGAGTGTGTTCCCCTGATTGTTTAATATACACGGGACATGTCACCAGGTGAACAGTATAAGTGAGGAGAATGTGTTCCCCAGATTGTTTAATATACATGGGACATGTTACCAGGTGAACAGTGTAAGTGAGGAGAGTATGTTCCCCTGATGGTTTAATATACACGGGACATGTCACCAGGTGAAAAGTTTAAGTGAGGAGAGTGAGTTCCCCTGATGGTTTAATATACACGGGACATGTTGCCAGGTGAACAGTATAAGTGAGGAGAGTGTGTTCCCATGACGGTTTAAAATACACGGGACATGTTACCAGGTGAACAGTATAAGTGAGGAGAGTGTGTTCCCCTGATTGTTTAATACACACGGGACAAGTCACCAAATGAACTGTATGAGTGAGGAGAGTGTGTTCCCCTGATGATTTAATACACACGGGACATGTTACCAGATGAACACTCTCAGTGAGGAGAGTGTGTTCCCCTGATGATTTAATATACACATGACATGTTACCAGGTGAACAGTATAAGTGAGGAGAGTGTGTTCCCCTGATGGTTTAATATACCCGGTACATGTTACCAGGTGAACAGTATAAGTGAGGAGAGTGTGTTCCCCTGATGGTTTAATATACACGGGACATGATGCCAGGTGAACAGCATAAGTGAGGAGAGTGTGTTCCCCTGATGGTTTAATACACACGGGACATGTTACCAGATGAACAGTATAAGTGAGGAGAGTGTGTTCCCCTGATGGTTTAATATACACGGGAAATGTTACCAGATGAACAGTATAAGTGAGGAGAGTGTGTTCCCCTGATGGTTGAATATACACGGGACATGTTACCAGGTGAAAAGTATAAGTGAGGAGAGTGTGTTCTCCTGATTGTGTAATATACATGGGAAATGTTACCAGATGAATAGTATAAGTGAGGAGAGTGTGTTCCCCTGATTGTTAAATACGCACGGGACATGTTACCAGATGAACTCTCTCAGTGAGGAGAGTGTGTTCCCCTGATGGTTTAATATACGTGGGACATGTTACCAGGTGAAAAGTTTAAGTGAGGAGAGTGTGTTCCCCTGACGGTTTAATACACACGGGACATGTTACCAGATGAACTCTCTCAGTGAGGAGAGTGTGTTCCCCTGATGGTTTAATATACGTGGGACATGTTACCAGGTGAAAAGTTTAAGTGAGGAGAGTGTGTTCCCCTGATGGTTTAATATACCCGGGACATGTCACCAGGTGAACAGTATAAGTGAGGAGAGATTGTTCCCCTGATGGTTTAATACACACGGGACATGTTACCAGATGAACTCTCTCAGTGAGGAGAGTGTGTTCCCCTGATGGTTTAATATACACAGGACATGTTACCAGGTGAACAGGATAAGTGAGGAGAGTGTGTTCCCCTGATGGTTTAATATACACGGGAAATGTTACCAGATGAACAGTATAAGTGAGGAGAATGTGTTCCCCTGATTGTTTAATATACACGGGAAATGTTAGCAGGAGAACAGTATAAGTGAGGAGAGTGTGTTCCCCTGATGGTTTAATACACACGGGACATGTTACCAGGTGAACAGTATAAGTGAGGAGAGTGTGTTCCCCTGATGGTTTAATACTGACGGAACATGTTACCAGATGAACAGTATAAGTGAGGAGAGTGTGTTCCCCTGATGGTTTAATATACACGGGACATGTTGCCAGGTGAACAGTATAAGTGAGGAGAGTGTGTTCCCCTGATGGTTTAATACACACGGGACATGTTGCCAGGTGAACAGTATAAGTGAGGAGAGTGTGTTCCCCTGATTGTTTAATACACACGGGACATGTTGCCAGGTGAACAGTATAAGTGAGGAGAGTGTGTTCCCCTGATGGTTTAATATACACGGTACATGTTACCAGGTGAACAGTATATGTGAGGAGAGTGTGTTCCCCTCATGGTTTAATATACACGGGACATGTTACCAGATGAACAGTATAAGTGAGGAGCTTGTGTTCCCCTGATGGTTTAATACTGCCGGGACATGTTACCAGATGAACAGTATAAGTGAGGAGAGTGTGTTCCCCTGATTGTTTAATGCACACAGGACATGTTACCAGGTGAACAGTATAAGTGAGGAGAGTGTGTTCCCCTGATGGTTTAATATACACGGGACATGTTACCAGGTGAACAGTGTAAGTGAGGAGAATGTGTTCCCCTGATGGTTTAATATACACAGGACATGATGCCAGGTGAACAGTATAAGTGAGGAGAGTGTGTTCCCCTGATTGTTTAATATACACGGGACATGTCACCAGGTGAACAGTATAAGTGAGGAGAATAAGTTCCCCAGATTGTTTAATATACATGGGACATGTTACCAGGTGAACAGTGTAAGTGAGGAGAGTATGTTCCCCTGATGGTTTAATATACACGGGACATGTCACCAGGTGAAAAGTTTAAGTGAGGAGAGTGAGTTCCCCTGATGGTTTAATATACACGGGACATGTTACCAGGTGAACAGTATAAGTGAGGAGAGTGTGTTCCCCTGATTGTTTAATATACACGGGACATGTCACCAGGTGAACAGTATAAGTGAGGAGAATGTGTTCCCCAGATTGTTTAATATACATGGGACATGTTACCAGGTGAACAGTGTAAGTGAGGAGAGTATGTTCCCCTGATGGTTTAATATACACGGGACATGTCACCAGGTGAAAAGTTTAAGTGAGGAGAGTGAGTTCCCCTGATGGTTTAATATACACGGGACATGTTGCCAGGTGAACAGTATAAGTGAGGAGAGTGTGTTCCCCTGATGGTTTAAAATACACGGGACATGTTACCAGGTGAACAGTATAAGTGAGGAGAGTGTGTTCCCCTGATTGTTTAATACACACGGGACAAGTCACCAAATGAACTGTATGAGTGAGGAGAGTGTGTTCCCCTGATGATTTAATATACACGGGACATGTTACCAGATGAACACTCTCAGTGAGGAGAGTGTGTTCCCCTGATGATTTAATATACACATGACATGTTACCAGGTGAACAGTATAAGTGAGGAGAGTGTGTTCCCCTGATGGTTTAATATACCCGGTACATGTTACCAGGTGAACAGTATAAGTGAGGAGAGTGTGTTCCCCTGATGGTTTAATATACACGGGACATGTCACCAGGTGACAAGTTTAAGTGAGGAGAGAGTGTTCCCCTGATGGTTTAATATACACGGGACATGATGCCAGGTGAACAGCATAAGTGAGGAGCGTGTGTTCCCCTGATGGTTTAATATACATGGGACATGTTACCAGGT
Source organism: Heterodontus francisci (assembly GCF_036365525.1). Taxonomy (NCBI): domain Eukaryota; kingdom Metazoa; phylum Chordata; class Chondrichthyes; order Heterodontiformes; family Heterodontidae; genus Heterodontus; species Heterodontus francisci. Next base: position 42,467 of record NW_027142054.1, read on the forward strand.
GAACAGTGTAAGTGAGGAGAGTGTGTTCCCCTGATGGTTGAAAAAACACGGGACATGTCACCAGGTGAAAAGTTTAAGTGAGGAGAGTGTGTTCCCCTGATGGTTTAAAATACACGTGACATGTCACCAGATGAACAGTATAAGAGAGGAGAGTGTGTTCCCCTGATTGTTTAATACACACGGGACAAGTCACCAAATGAACTATATGAGTGAGGAGATTGTGTTCCCCTGATGATTTAATATACACGGTACATGTTACCAGGTGAACAGTATAAGTGAGGAGAGTGTGTTCCCCTGATGGTTTAATATACACGGGACATGTTACCTGGTGAACAGTATAAGTGAGGAGAGTGTATTCCCCGGATGGTTTAATATACACGCGACATGTTACCAGGTGAACAGTATAAGTGAGGAGAATATGTTCCCCTGATTGTTTAATACGCACGGGAGTGGTCACCAAGTGAACAGTATAAGTGAGGAGAGTGTGTTCCCCAGATGGTTTAATATACATGGGACATGTTACCAGGTGAACAGTATGAGTGAGGAGAGTGTGATGCCCTGGTGGTTTAATATACCCGGGACATGCCACCAGGTGAACAGTATAAGTGAGGAGAGTGTGTTCCCCCGATTGTTTAAAACACACGGGACATGTCACCAGATGAACAGTATAAGTGAGGAGACTGTATTCCCCTGATGGTTTAATACACACGGGACATGTTACCAGATGAACACTCTCAGTGAGGAGAGTGTGTTCCCCTGATGGTTTAATATACACAGGACATGTTACCAGGTGAACAGTATAAGTGAGGAGAGTATGTTCCCCTGATGGTTTAATACTGACGGGACATGTTACCAGATGAACAGTATAAGTGAGGAGAGTGTGTTCCCCTGATGGTTTAATAAACATGGGACATGTTACCAGGTGAACAGTGTAAGTAAGGAGAGTGTGTTCCCCTGATTGTTTAATACACACGGGACATTTTACCAGATGAACAGTATAAGTGAGGAGAGTGTGTTCCCCTGATGGTTTAATATACACGGGACATGTTACCAGATGAACAGTATAAGTGAGGAGAGTGTGTTCCCCTGATGGTTTAATATACACGGGAAATGTTACCAGATGAACAGTATAAGTGAGGAGAGTGTGTTCCCCTGATTGTTAAATACGCACGGGACATGTTACCAGATGAACTCTCTCAGTGAGGAGAGTGTGTTCCCCTGATGGTTTAATATACATGGGACATGTTACCAGGTGAAAGGTTTAAGTGAGGAGAGTGTGTTCCCCTGATGGTTTAATACACACGGGACATGTTACCAGATGAACTCTCTCAGTGATGAGAGTGTGTTCCCCTGATGGTTTAATACACACGGGACATGTTACCAGGTGAACAGTATCAGTGAGGAGAGTGTGTTCCCCTGATTGTTTAATAAACACGGGACATGTTACCAGGTGAACAGTATAAGTGAGGAGAGTGTGTTCCCATGATGGTTTAATACACACGGGACATGTTACCAGGTGAACAGTATCAGTGAGGAGAGTGTGTTCCCCTGATTGTTTAATAAACACGGGACATGTTACCAGGTGAACAGTATAAGTGAGGAGAGTGTGTTCCCCTGATGGTTTAATATACATGGGACATGTCACCAGGTGAACAGTATAAGTGAGGAGAGTGTGTTCCCCTGATGGTTTAACAGGCAGGGGACATGTCACCAGGTGAACAGTATAAGTGAGGAGAGTGTGTTCCCCTGATGGTTTAATACACACGGGACATGATACCAGGTGAACAGTATAAGTGAGGAGAGTGTGTTCCCCTGATGGTTTAATATACACGGGACATGTTACTAGGTGAACAGTATAAGTGAGGAGGGTGTGTTCCTCTGATTGCTTAATATACATGGGAAATGTTACCAGATGAACAGTATATGTGAGGAGAGTGTGTTCCCCTGATGGTTTAATACACACGGGACATGATTCCGGTCGAACAGTTTAAGTGAGGAGAGTGTGTTCCCCTGATGGTTTCATATACACGGGACATGTTACCAGGTGAACAGTATAAGTGAGGAGAGTGCGTTCCCCTGATGGTTTAATGCACATGGGACATGTTACCAGGTGAACAGTATAAGTGAGGAGAGTGTGATCCCCTGATTGTTTAATAAACACGGGACATGTTACCAGGTGAACTGTATAAGTGAGGAGAGTGTGTTCCCCTGATGGTTTTATATACACGGACATGTCACCAGGTGAACAGTATAAGTGTGGAGAGTGTTTTCCCCTGATGGTTTAATACACATGGGACATGTTACCAGGTGAACAGTATATGTGAGGAGAGTGTGTTCCCCTGATGGTTTAATATACACGGGACATGTTTCCAGGCGAACAGTATAAGTGAGGAGAGTGTGTTCCCCTGAGTGTTTAATATACACGGGACATGTTACCAGGTGAACAGTATAAGTGAGGAGAGTGTGTCCCCTTGATAGTTTAATATACACAGGACATGTTACCAGATGAACAGTATAAGTGAGGAGAGTGTTTTCCCCTGATGGTTTTTTACGCAAGGGACGTGTTACCAGCTGAACAGCATAAGTGAGGAGAGTGTGTTCCCCTGATTGTTTAATATACACGGGACATGTTACTAGGTGAACAATATAAGTGAGGAGAGTGTGTTCCCCTGATGGTTTAATATACACGGGACATGTTACCAGATGAACAGTATATGTGAGGAGAGTGTGTTCCCCTGATGGTTTAATACACACGGGGCATGATTCCGGTCGAACAGTTTAAGTGAGGAGAGTGTGTTCCCCTGATGGTTTAATATACACGGGACATGTTACCAGTTGAACAGTATAAGTGAGGAGAGTGTGTTCCCCTGATGGTTTAATATACACGGGACATGTTATTAGGTGAACAGTATAAGTGAGGAGAGTGTGTTCCCTTGATAGTTTAATATACATGGGAAATGTTACCAGATGAACAGTATATGTGAGGAGAGTGTGTTCCCCTGATGGTTTAATACACACGGGACATGATTCCGGTCGAACAGTTTAAGTGAGGAGAGTGTGTTCCCCTGATGGTTTACTATACACGGGACATGTTACCAGTTGAACAGTATAAGTGAGGAGAGTGTGTTCCCCTGATGGTTTAATACTGACGGGACATGTTACCAGATGAACAGTATAAGTGAGGAGAGTGTGTTCCCCTGATGGTTTAATACACACGGGACATGTTACCAGGTGAACAGTATAAGTGAGGAGAGTGTGTTCCCCTGATTGTTTAATACACACGGGACATGTTAGCAGTTGAAAAGTTTAAGTGAGGAGACTTTGTTCCCCTGATGGTTTAATATACATGGGACATGTTACCAGGTGAAAAGTGTAAGTGAGGAGAGTGTGTTCCCCTGATGGTTTAATACACACGGGAAACGTTACCAGATGAACAGTATAAGTGAGGAGAGTGTGTTCCCCTGATGGTTTAATATACACGGGACATGTTACCAGATGAACAGTATAAGTGAGGAGAGTGTGTTCCCCTGATTGTTTAATATACACGGGATATGTAACCAGGTGAACAGTATAAGTGAGGAGAGTGTGTTCCCCTGATGGTTTAATACTGACGGGATATGTTACCAGATGAACAGTATAAGTGAGGAGAGTGTGTTCCCCTGATGGTTTAATACACACGGGACATGTTACCAGGTGAACAGTATAAGTGAGGAGAGTGTGTTCCCCTGATTGTTTAATACACACGGGACATGTTAGCAGGTGAAAAGTTTAAGTGAGGAGACTTTGTTCCCCTGATGGTTTAATATACATGGGACATCTTACCAGGTGAAAAGTGTAAGTGAGGAGAGGGTGTTCCCCTGATTGTTAAATATACATGGGACATGTTACCAGATGAACAGTATAAGTGAGGAGAGTGTGTTCCCCTGATGGTTGAATATAAACGGGACATGTTACCAGATGAAGAGTATAAGTGAGGAGAGTGTGTTCCCCTGATGGTTTAATACACACGGGACATATTACCAGATGAACAGTTTTAGTGAGGAGAGTTGTTCCCCTGATGGTTTAATACACACGGGACATGTCACCAGATGATCAGTATTAGTGAGGAGAGTGTGTTCCCCTGATGGTTGAATATACACGGGACATGTCACCAAGTGTGCAGTATAAGTGAGGAGAGTGTGTTCCCCTGATGGTTTAATACGCACGGGACATGTTACCAGGTGAACAGTATAAGTGAGGACAATGTTTTCCCCTGTTAGTTTCATGCACACGTGACATGTTACCAGGTGAACAGGATAAGTGAGGAGAGTGTGTTCCCCTGATGGTTTAATACGCACGGGACATGTTACCAGGTGAACAGTATAAGTGAGGACAATGTTTTCCCCTGTTAGTTTCATGCACACGTGACATGTTACCAGGTGAACAGTATAAGTGAGGAGAGTGTGTTCCCCTGATGGTTTAATATACACAGGACATGTCACCAGGTGAACTGTAATAGTGAGGAGAGTATGTTCCCCTGATTGTTTAATACACACGGAACATGTCACCAGGTGAACAGTATAAGTGAGGAGAGCGTGTTCCCCTGATGGTTTAATACTGACGTGATATGTTACCAGATGAACAGTATAAGTGAGGAGAGTGTGTTCCCCTGATGGTTTAATACGCACGGGACATGTCACCAAGTGAACTGTATAAGTGATGAGAGCGTGTTCCCCTGATTGTTTAATACACACGGGACATGTTACCAGGTGAACAGTATAATGGAGGAGAGTGTGTTCCCCTGATGGTTTTTTACGCAAGGGACATGTTACCAGGTGAACAGCATAAGTGAGGAGACTGTGGTCCCCTGATGGTTTAATATACACGGGACATGTTACCAGTTGAACAGTATAAGTGAGGAGAGTGTGTTCCCCTGATGGTTTAATACTGACGGGACATGTTACCAGATGAACAGTATAAGGGAGGAGAGTGTGTTCCCCTGATGGTTTAATACACACGGGACATGTTACCAGGTGAACAGTAAAAGTGAGGAGAGTGTGTTCCCCTGATTGTTTAATATACACGGGACATGTTACCAGGTGAACAGTATAAGTGAGGAGCGTGTGTTCCCCTGATTGTTTAATACACACGGGAAATGTTACCAGATGAACAGTATAAGTGAGGAGAGTGTGTTCCCCTGATTGTTTAATATACACGGGACATGTTACCAGGTGAACAGTATAAGTGAGGAGAGTGTGTTCCCCTGATGGTTTAATATACGCGGGACATGTTACCAGATGAACAGTATAAGTGAGGAGAGTGTGTTCCCGTGATGGTTTAATACACACGGGACATGTTACCAGGTGAACAGTATAAGTGAGGAGCGTGTGTTCCCCTGATTGTTTAATATACACGGGACATGTTACCAGGTGAACAGTATAAGTGAGGAGAGTGTGTTCCCCTGATGGTTGAATATACACGGGACATGTCACCAAGTGTGCAGTATAAGTGAGGAGAGTGTGTTCCCCTGATGGTTTAATACGCACGGGACATGTTACCAGGTGAACAGTATAAGTGAGGACAATGTTTTCCCCTGTTAGTTTCATGCACACGTGACATGTTACCAGGTGAACAGGATAAGTGAGGAGAGTGTGTTCCCCTGATGGTTTAATACGCACGGGACATGTTACCAGGTGAACAGTATAAGTGAGGACAATGTTTTCCCCTGTTAGTTTCATGCACACGTGACATGTTACCAGGTGAACAGTATAAGTGAGGAGAGTGTGTTCCCCTGATGGTTTAATATACACAGGACATGTCACCAGGTGAACTGTAATAGTGAGGAGAGTATGTTCCCCTGATTGTTTAATACACACGGAACATGTCACCAGGTGAACAGTATAAGTGAGGAGAGCGTGTTCCCCTGATGGTTTAATACTGACGTGATATGTTACCAGATGAACAGTATAAGTGAGGAGAGTGTGTTCCCCTGATGGTTTAATACGCACGGGACATGTCACCAAGTGAACTGTATAAGTGATGAGAGCGTGTTCCCCTGATTGTTTAATACACACGGGACATGTTACCAGGTGAACAGTATAATGGAGGAGAGTGTGTTCCCCTGATGGTTTTTTACGCAAGGGACATGTTACCAGGTGAACAGCATAAGTGAGGAGACTGTGGTCCCCTGATGGTTTAATATACACGGGACATGTTACCAGTTGAACAGTATAAGTGAGGAGAGTGTGTTCCCCTGATGGTTTAATACTGACGGGACATGTTACCAGATGAACAGTATAAGGGAGGAGAGTGTGTTCCCCTGATGGTTTAATACACACGGGACATGTTACCAGGTGAACAGTAAAAGTGAGGAGAGTGTGTTCCCCTGATTGTTTAATATACACGGGACATGTTACCAGGTGAACAGTATAAGTGAGGAGCGTGTGTTCCCCTGATTGTTTAATACACACGGGAAATGTTACCAGATGAACAGTATAAGTGAGGAGAGTGTGTTCCCCTGATTGTTTAATATACACGGGACATGTTACCAGGTGAACAGTATAAGTGAGGAGAGTGTGTTCCCCTGATGGTTTAATATACGCGGGACATGTTACCAGATGAACAGTATAAGTGAGGAGAGTGTGTTCCCGTGATGGTTTAATACACACGGGACATGTTACCAGGTGAACAGTATAAGTGAGGAGCGTGTGTTCCCCTGATTGTTTAATATACACGGGACATGTTACCAGGTGAACAGTATAAGTGAGGAGAGTGTGTTCCCCTGATGGTTTAATACACACGGGATATGTAAACAGGTGAACAGTATAAGTGAGGAGAGTGTGTTCCCCTGATGGTTTAATATACACGGGACATGTTACCAGATGAACAGTATAAGTGAGGAGAGTGTGTTCCCGTGATGGTTTAATACACACGGGACATGTTACCAGGTGAACAGTATAAGTGAGGAGCGTGTGTTCCCCTGATTGTTTAATATACACGGGACATGTTACCAGGTGAACAGTATAAGTGAGGAGAGTGTGTTCCCCTGATGGTTTAATACACACGGGATATGTAAACAGGTGAACAGTATAAGTGAGGAGAGTGTGTTCCCCTGATGGTTTAATATACACGGGACATGTTACCAGATGAACAGTATAAGTGAGGAGAGTATGTTCCCCTGATTGTTTAATATACACGGGACATGTTACCAGGTGAACAGTATAAGTGAGGAGAGTGTGTTCCCCTGATGGTTTAATACACACGGGATATGGAAACAGGTGAACAGTATAAGTGAGGAGAGTGTGTTCCCCTGATGGTTTAATAGACACGGTACATGTTACCAGATGAACAGTATAAGTGAGGACAATGTTTTCCCCTGTTAGTTTCATGCACACGTGACATGTTACCAGGTGAACAGGATAGGTGAGGAGAGTGTGTTCCCCTGATGGTTTAATACGCACGGGACATGTTACCAGGTGAACAGTATAAGTGAGGACAATGTTTTCCCCTGTTAGTTTCATGCACACGTGACATGTTACCAGGTGAACAGTATAAGTGAGGAGAGTGTGTTCCCCTGATGGTTTAATATACACAGGACATGTCACCAGGTGAACTGTAATAGTGAGGAGAGTATGTTCCCCTGATTGTTTAATACACACGGAACATGTCACCAGGTGAACAGTATAACTGAGGAGAGCGTGTTCCCCTGATGGTTTAATACTGACGTGATATGTTACCAGATGAACAGTATAAGTGAGGAGAGTGTGTTCCCCTGATGGTTTAATACGCACGGGACATGTCACCAAGTGAACTGTATAAGTGATGAGAGCGTGTTCCCCTGATTGTTTAATACACACGGGACATGTTACCAGGTGAACAGTATAATGGAGGAGAGTGTGTTCCCCTGATGGTTTTTTACGCAAGGGACATGTTACCAGGTGAACAGCATAAGTGAGGAGACTGTGGTCCCCTGATGGTTTAATATACACGGGACATGTTACCAGTTGAACAGTATAAGTGAGGAGAGTGTGTTCCCCTGATGGTTTAATACTGACGGGACATGTTACCAGATGAACAGTATAAGTGAGGAGAGTGTGTTCCCCCGATGGTTTAATACACACGGGACATGTTACCAGGTGAACAGTAAAAGTGAGGAGAGTGTGTTCCCCTGATTGTTTAATATACACGGGACATGTTACCAGGTGAACAGTATAAGTGAGGAGCGTGTGTTCCCCTGATTGTTTAATACACACGGGAAATGTTACCAGATGAACAGTATAAGTGAGGAGAGTGTGTTCCCCTGAAGGTTTAATATACGCGGGACATGTTACCAGATGAACAGTATAAGTGAGGAGAGTGTGTTCCCCTGATTGTTTAATATACACGGGACATTTTACCAGGTGAACAGTATAAGTGAGGAGAGTGTGTTCCCCTGATGGTTTAATATACGCGGGACATGTTACCAGTTGAACAGTATAAGTGAGGAGAGTGTGTTCCCGTGATGGTTTAATACACACGGGACATGTTACCAGGTGAACAGTATAAGTGAGGAGCGTGTGTTCCCCTGATTGTTTAATATACACGGGACATGTTACCAGGTGAACAGTATAAGTGAGGAGAGTGTGTTCCCCTGATGGTTTAATACACACGGGATATGTAAACAGGTGAACAGTATAAGTGAGGAGAGTGTGTTCCCCTGATGGTTTAATATACACGGGACATGTTACCAGATGAACAGTATAAGTGAGGAGAGTGTGTTCCCGTGATGGTTTAATACACACGGGACATGTTACCAGGTGAACAGTATAAGTGAGGAGCGTGTGTTCCCCTGATTGTTTAATATACACGGGACATTTTACCAGGTGAACAGTATAAGTGAGGAGAGTGTGTTCCCCTGATGGTTTAATACACACGGGATATGTAAACAGGTGAACAGTATAAGTGAGGAGAGTGTGTTCCCCTGATGGTTTAATATACACGGGACATGTTACCAGATGAACAGTATAAGTGAGGAGAGTATGTTCCCCTGATTGTTTAATATACACGGGACATGTTACCAGGTGAACAGTATAAGTGAGGAGAGTGTGTTCCCCTGATGGTTTAATACACACGGGATATGTAAACAGGTGAACAGTATAAGTGAGGAGAGTGTGTTCCCCTGATGGTTTAATATACACGGGACATGTTACCAGATGAACAGTATAAGTGAGGAGAGTGTGTTCCCCTGATTGTTTAATATACACGGGACATGTTACCAGGTGAACAGTATAAGTGAGGAGAGTGTGTTCCCCTGATGGTTTAATACACACGGGATATGTAAACAGGTGAACAGTATAAGTGAGGAGAGTGTGTTCCCCTGATGGTTTAATAGACACGGTACAAGTTACCAGATGAACAGTATAAGTGAGGAGAGTGTGTTCCCCTGATTGTTTAATACACACGGGATATGTAACCAGGTGAATAGTATAAGTGAGGAGAGTGTGTTCCCCTGATTGTTTAATACACACGGGATATGTAACCAGGTGAACAGTATATGTGAGGAGAGTGTGTTCCCCTGATGGTTTAATATACACGGGACATGTTACCAGATGAACAGTATAAGTGAGGAGAGTGTGTTCCCCAGATTGTTTAATATACACGGGACATGTTACCAGGTGAACAGTAGAAGTGAGGAGAGTGTGTTCCCCTGATGGTTTAATATACACGGGACATGTTACCAGATGAACAGTATAAGTGAGGAGAGTGTGTTCCCCTGATTGTTTAATACACACGGGATATGTAACCAGGTGAACAGTATAAGTGAGGAGAGTGTGTTCCCCTGATTGTTTAATACACACGGGATATGTAACCAGGTGAACAGTATATGTGAGGAGAGTGTGTTCCCCTGATGGTTTAATATACACGGGACATGTTACCAGATGAACAGTATAAGTGAGGAGAGTGTGTTCCCCTGATTGTTTAATATACACGGGACATGTTACCAGGTGAACAGTATAAGTGAGGAGAGTGTGTTCACCTGATGGTTTAATAGACACGGTACATGTTACCAGATGAACAGTATAAGTGAGGAGAGTGTGTTCCCCTGATTGTTTAATACACACGGGATATGTAACCAGGTGAACAGTATAAGTGAGGAGAGTGTGTTCCCCTGATTGTTTAATACACACGGGATATGTAACCAGGTGAACAGTATAAGTGAGGAGAGTGTGTTCCCCTGATTGTTTAATACACACGGGATATGTTACCAGGTGAACAGTATAAGTGAGGAGATTGTGTTCCCCTGATGGTTTAATATACACGGGAAATGTTACCAGATGAACAGTATAAGTGAGGAGAGTGTGTTCCCCTGATTGTTTAATACACACGGGATATGTAACCAGGTGAACAGTATATGTGAGGAGAGTGTGTTCCCCTGATGGTTTAATATACACGGGACATGTTACCAGATGAACAGTATAAGTGAGGAGAGTGTGTTCCCCTGATTGTTTAATATACACGGGACATGTTACCAGGTGAACAGTATAAGTGAGGAGAGTGTGTTCCCCTGATGGTTTAATATACACGGGACATGTTACCAGATGAACAGTATAAGTGAGGAGAGTGTGTTCCCCTGATTGTTTAATACACACGGGATATTTAACCAGGTGAACAGTATATGTGAGGAGAGTGTGTTCCCCTGATGGTTTAATATACACGGGACATGTTACCAGGTGAACAGTATAAGTGAGGAGAGTGTGTTCCCCTGATTGTTTAATACACACGGGATATGTAACCACGTGAACAGTATAAGTGAGGAGAGTGTGTTCCCCTGATGGTTTAATGTACACGGGACATATCACCAGGTGAACAGTATAAGTGAGGAGAGTGTGTTCCCCTGATTGTTTAATACACACGGGAAATGTTACCAGATGAACAGTATAAGTGAGGAGAGTGTGTTCCCCTGATGGTTTAATATACACGGGACATGTTACCAGATGAACAGTGTAAGTGAGGATAGTGTGTTCCCCTGATTGTTTAATACTGACGGGATATGTTACAAGATGAACAGTATAAGTGAGGAGAGTGTGTTCCCCTGATGGTTTAATACGCACGGGACATGTCACCAAGTGAACTGTATAAGTGAGGAGAGTGTGTTCCCCTGATTGTTTAATGCACACGGGACATGTTACCAGATGAACAGTATAAGTGAGGAGAGTGTGTTCCCCTGATTGTTTAATAAACACGGACATGTCACCAGGTGAACGGTATAAGTGAGGAGAGTGTGTTCCCCTGATGGTTTAATACACACGGGAAATGTTACGAGATGAACACTATAAGTGAGGAGAGTGTGTTCCCCTGATGGTTTAATATACACGGGACATGTTTCCAGGCGAACAGTATAAGTGAGGAGAGTGTGTTCCCCTGAGTGTTTAATATACACGGGACATGTTACCAGGTGAACAGTATAAGTGAGGAGAGTGTGTTCCCTTGATTGTTTAATACACACGGGACATGTTACCAGATGAACAGTATAAGTGAGGAGAGTGTGTTCCCCTGATGGTTTAATACTGACGGGACATGTTACCAGATGAACAGATTAAGTGAGGAGAGTGTGTTCCCCTGATGGTTTAATACACACGAGACATGTTAGCAGGTGAAAAGTTTAAGTGAGGAGACTTTGTTCCCCTGATGGTTTAATATACATGGGACATGTTACCAGATGAACAGTATAAGTGAGGAGAGTGTGTTCCCCTGATGGTTTAATACACACGGGACATGTTACCAGATGAACAGTTTTAGTGAGGAGAGTTTGTTCCCCTGATGGTTTAATACACACGGGACATGTTACCAGATGATCAGTATAAGTGAGGAGAGTGTGTTCCCCTGATGGTTGAATATACACGGGACATGTTACCAGGTGAACAGTATAAGTGAGGACAATGTTTTCCCCTGTTAGTTTCATGCACACGTGACATGTTACCAGGTGAACAGTATAAGTGAGGAGAGTGTGTTCCCCTGATGGTTTTATATAAACAGGACATGTCACCAGGTGAACTGTAATAGTGAGGAGAGTATGTTCCCCTGATTGTTTAATACGCACGGGGCATGTTACCAGGTGAAGAGTATAAGTGAGGAGAATGTGTTCCCCTGATTGTTTAATACACACGGGACATGTCACTTGGTGAACAGTATAAGTGAGGAGAGCGTGTTCCCCTGATGGTTTAAGACGCACGGGACATGTCAACAAGTGAACTGTATAAGTGAGGAGAGTGTGTTCCCCTGATTGTTTAATACACACGGGACATGTTACCAGATGATCAGTATAAGTGAGGAGAGTGTGTTCCCCTGATTGTTTAATACACACGGGACATGTTACCAGGTGAACAGTATAATGGAGGAGAGTGTGTTCCCCTGATGGTTTAATACTGACGGGACATGTTACCAGGTGAACAGTATAAGTGAGGAGAGTGTGTTCATCTGATGGTTTAATATACATGGGACATGTTACCAGGTGAAAAGTGTAAGTGAGGAGAGGGTTTTCCCCTGATTGTTTAATACACACGGGACATGTCACCAGGTGAAGAGTATAAGTGAGGAGAGTGTTTTCCCCTGATTGTTTAATACACACGGGACATGTCAACAGGTGAAAAGTTTAAGTGAGGAGGGTGTGTTCCCCTGATGGTTTAATAAACATGGGACATGTTACCAGGTGAACAGTTTACGAGAGAAAAGAGTGTTGCCCTGATGGTTTCATATACATGGGACATGTCACCAGGTGAGCAGAATAAGTGAGGAGAGTGTGTTCCCCTGATGGTTTAATACTGACGTGATATGTTACCAGATGAACAGTATAAGTGAGGAGAGTGTGTTCCCCTGATGGTTTAATACGCACGGGACATGTCACCAAGTGAACTGGATAAGTGAGGAGAGTGTGTTCCCCTGATTGTTTAATACACACGGGACATGTTACCAGATGAACAGTATAAGTGAGGAGAGTGTGTTCCCCTGATTGTTTAATACACATAGGACATGTTACCAGATGAACAGTATAAGTGAGGAGAGTGTGTTCCCCTGATTGTTTAATATACACGGAACATGTTACCAGGTGAACAGTATAAGTGAGGAGAGTGTGTTCCCCTGATTGTTTAATATACACGGAACATGTTACCAGGTGAACAGTATAAGTGAGGAGAGTGTGTTCCCCTGATTGTTTAATACACATAGGACATGTTACCAGGTGAACAGTATAAGTGAGGAGAGTGTGTACCCCTGATTGTTTAATACACACGGAACATGTTACCAGGTGAACAGTATAAGTGAGGAGAGTGTGTTCCCCTGATTGTTTAATACACATAGGACATGTTACCAGATGAACAGTATAAGTGAGGAGAGTGTGTTCCCCTGATTGTTTAATACACACGGAACATGTTACCAGATGAACAGTATAAGTGAGGAGAGTGTGTTCCCCTGATTGTTTAATACACACGGAACATGTTACCAGGTGAACAGTATAAGTGAGGAGAGTGTGTTCCCCTGATTGTTTAATACACATAGGACATGTTACCAGATGAACAGTATAAGTGAGGAGAGTGTGTTCCTCTGATGGTTTAATACACACGGAACATGTTACCAGGTGAACAGTATAAGTGAGGAGAGTGTGTTCCCCTGATTGTTTAATACACATAGGACATGTTACCAGATGAACAGTATAAGTGAGGAGAGTGTGTTCCCCTGATTGTTTAATACACACGGAACATGTTACCAGGTGAACAGTATAAGTGAGGAGAGTGTGTTCCCCTGATTGTTTAATACACACGGGACATTTTACCAGATGAACAGTATAAGTGAGGAGAGTGTGTTCCCCTGATGGTTTAATACACACAGGACATGTTACCAGGTGAACAGTATAAGTGAGGAGATTGTGTTCCCCTGATTGTTTAATACACACGGGACATGTTACCAGGTGAACAGTATAAGTGAGGAGAGTGTGTTCCCCTGATGGTTTAATATGCATGGGACATGTTACCAGGTGAACAGTAGAAGTGAGGAGAGTGTCTTCCCCTGATGGCTTAATATACACGGGGCATGTTACCAGGTGAACAGTATAAGTGAGGAGAGTGTGTTCCCCTGATTGTTTAATACACACAGGACATGTTACCAGATGAACAGTATAAGTGAGGCGAGTGTGTTCCCCTGATTGTTTAATGCACACGGGACATGTTACCAGGTGAACAGTATAAGTGAGGACAATGTTTTCCCCTGTTAAATTCATGCACAGGTGACATGTTACCAGGTGAACAGTATAAGTGAGGAGAGTGAGTTCCCCTGATGGTTTAATATACACAGGACATGTCACCAGGTGAACTGTAATAGTGAGGAGAGTATGTTCCCCTGATTGTTTGATACGCACGGGGCATGTTACCAGGTGAAGAGTATAATTGAGGAGAATGTGTTCCCATGATTGTTTAATACACACGGGACATGTCACCAAGTGAACTGTATAAGTGAGGAGAGTGTGTTCCCCTGATTGTTTAATACACACGGGACATGTTACCAGATGATCAGTATAAGTGATGAGAGCGTGTTCCCCTGATTGTTTAATACACACGGGACATGTTACCAGGTGAACAGTATAAGTGAGGAGAGTGTGTTCCCCTGATTGTTTAATACACACGGGACATGTTACCAGATGATCAGTATAAGTGATGAGAGCGTGTTCCCCTGATTGTTTAATACACACGGGACATGTTACCAGATGAACAGTATAATTGAGGAGAGTGTGTTCCCCTGATGGTTTTTTACGCAAGGGACGTGTTACCAGGTGAACAGCATAAGTGAGGAGACTGTGTTCCCCTGATGGTTTAATATACACTGGACATGTTACCAGTTGAACAGTATAAGTGAGGAGAGTGTGTTCCACTGATGGTTTAATACTGACGGGCATGTTACCAGATGAACAGTATAAGTGAGGAGAGTGTGTTCCCCTGATGGTTTAATACTGACGTGATATGTTACCAGATGAACAGTATAAGTGAGGAGAGTGTGTTCCCCTGATGGTTTAATACGCAAGGGACATGTCACCAAGTGAACTGTATAAGTGAGGAGAGTGTGTTCCCCTGATTGTTTAATACTGACGTGATATGTTACCAGATGAACAGTATAAGTGAGGAGAGTGTGTTCCCTTGATGGTTTAATACGCACGGGACATGTCACCAAGTGAACTGTATAAGTGAGGAGAGTGTGTTCCCCTGATTGTTTAATACACACGGGACATGTTACCAGATGATCAGTATAAGTGATGAGAGCGTGTTCCCCTGATTGTTTAATACACACGGGACGTGTTACCAGGTGAACAGTATAAGTGAGGAGAGTGTGTTCCCCTGATGGTTTAATACTGACGGGCATGTTACCAGATGAACAGTATAAGTGAGGAGAGTGTGTTCCCCTGATGGTTTAATACACACGGGACATGTTACCAGGTGAACAGTAAAAGTGAGGAGAGTGTGTTCCCCTGATTGTTTAATACACACGGGACATGTTACCAGGTGAACAGTATAAGTGAGGAGAGTGTGTTCCCCTGATTGATTAATAAACACAGGAAATTTTGCCAGATGAACAGTATAAGTAAGGAGAGTGTGTTCCCCTGATTGTTTAATATACACGGGACATGTAACCAGGTGAACAGTATAAGTGAGGAGAGTGTGTTCCCCTGATGGTTTAATATACACGGGACATGTTACCAGATGAACAGTATAAGTGAGGAGAGTGTGTTCCCCTGATTGTTTAATATACACGGGACATGTTACCAGGTGAACAGTATAAGTGAGGAGAGTGTGTTCCCCTGATGGTTTAATATACACGGGACATGTCACCAGATGAACAGTATAATTGAGGAGAGTGTGTTCCCCTGATGGTTTAATACACACGGGAAATGTTACCGGATGAACAGTATAATTGAGGAGAGTGTGTTCCCCTGATGGTTTAATATACACGGGACATGTTACCAGATGAACAGTATAAGTGAGGAGGGTGTGTTCCCCTGATTGTTTAATATATACGGGATATGTAACCAGGTGAACAGTATAAGTGAGGATAGTGTGTTCCCCTGATTGTTTAATACTGACGGGATATGTTACAAGATGAACAGTATAAGTGAGGAGAGTGTGTTCCCCTGATGGTTTTTTACGCAAGGGACGTGTTACCAGGTGAACAGTATAAGTGAGGAGAGTGTGTTCCCTTGATTGTTTAATATACACGGGACATGTTACCAGATGAACAGTATAAGTGAGGAGACTGTGTTCCCCTGATTGTTTAATACGCACGGGACATGTTAGCAGGTGAAAAGTTTAAGTGAGGAGACTTTGTTCCCCTGATGGTTTAATATACACGGGACATGTTACCAGATGATCAGTATAAGTGAGGAGAGTGTGTTCCCCTGATGGTTTAATACACACAGGACATGTTACCAGATGAACAGTATAAGTGAGGAGATTGTGTTCCCCTGATTGTTTAATATACACGGGATATGTCACCAGGTGAACAGTATAAGTGAGGAGAGTGTGTTCCCCTGATGGTTTAATACACACGGGACATGTTAACAGATGAACAGTTTTAGTGAGGAGAGTTTGTTCCCCTGATGGTTTAATACACACGGGACATGTTACCAGATGATCAGTATAAGTGAGGAGAGTGTGTTCCCCTGATGGTTGAATATACACGGGACATGTTACCAGGTGAACAGTATAAGTGAGGACAATGTTTTCCCCTGTTAGTTTCATGCACACGTGACATGTTACCAGGTGAACAGTATAAGTGAGGAGAGTGTGTTCCCCTGATGGTTTAATATACACAGGACATGTCACCAGGTGAACTGTAATAGTGTGGAGAGTATGTTCCCCTGATTGTTTAATACGCACGGGACATGTCACCAGGTGAACAGTATAAGTGAGGAGAGCGTGTTCCCCTGATGGTTTAATACGCACGGGACATGTCACCAAGTGAACAGTATAAGTGAGGAGAGCGTGTTCCCCTGATGGTTTAATACGCACGGGACATGTCACCAAGTGAACTGTATAAGTGAGGAGAGTGTGTTCCCCTGATTGTTTAATACACACAGGACATGTTACCAGGTGAAGAGTATAAGTGAGGAGAATGTGTTCCCCTGATTGTTTAATACACACGGGACATGTCACCAGGTGAACAGTATAAGTGAGGAGAGCGTGTTCCCCTGATGGTTTAATACGCACGGGACATGTCACCAAGTGAACTGTATAAGTGAGGAGAGTGTGTTCCCCTGATTGTTTAATACTCACGGGACATGTTACCAGATGATCAGTATAAGTGAGGAGAGTGTGTTCCCCTGATTGTTTAATACACACGGGACATGTTACCAGGTGAACATTATAAGTGAGGAGAGTGTGTTCATCTGATGGTTTAATACTGACGGGACATGTTACCAGGTGAACATTATAAGTGAGGAGAGTGTGTTCATCTGATGGTTTAATATACATGGGACATGTTACCAGGTGAAAAGTGTAAGTGAGGAGAGGGTTTTCCCCAGATTGTTTAATACACACGGGACATGTCACCAGGTGAAGAGTATAAGTGAGGAGAGTGTTTTCCCCTGATTGTTTAATACACACGGGACATGTCAACAGGTGAAAAGTTTAAGTGAGGAGGGTGTGTTCCCCTGATGGTTTAATAAACATGGGACATGTTACCAGGTGAACAGTTTAAGAGAGAATAGAGTGTTGCCCTGATGGTTTCATATACATGGGACATGTCGACAGGTGAACAGTATAAGTGAGGAGAATGTGTTCCCCTGATTGTTTAATATACACGGGACATGTCACCAGGTGAGCAGAATAAGTGAGGAGAGTGTGTTCCCCTGATGGTTTAATACTGACGTGATATGTTACCAGATGAACAGTATAAGTGAGGAGAGTGTGTTCCCCTGATGGTTTAATACGCACGGGACATGTCACCAAGTGAACTGGATAAGTGAGGAGAGTGTGTTCCCCTGATTGTTTAATACACATAGGACATGTTACCAGATGAACAGTATAAGTGAGGAGAGTGTGTTCCCCTGATTGTTTAATACACACGGAACATGTTACCAGGTGAACAGTATAAGTGAGGAGAGTGTCTTCCCCTGATGTTTTAATGTACACGGGAAATTTTACCAGGTGAACTGTATAAGTGAGGAGAGTGTGTTCCCCTGATTGTTTAATACACACGGGACATGTTACCAGATGAACAGTATAAGTGAGGACGGTGTGTTCCCCTGATTGTTTAATACACATAGGACATGTTACCAGATGAACAGTATAAGTGAGGAGAGTGTGTTCCCCTGATTGTTTAATACACACGGAACATGTTACCAGGTGAACAGTAGAAGTGAGGAGAGTGTGTTCCCCTGATGGTTTAATACTGACGGGACATGTTACCAGTTGAACAGTATAAGTGAGGAGAGTGTGTTCCCCTGATGGCTTAATATACACGGGACATGTTACCAGGTGAACAGTATAAGTGAGGAGAGTGTGTTCCCTGGATGGTTTAATACTGACGGGACATGTTACCAGATGAACTGTATAAGTGAGGAGAGTGTGTTCCCCTGATTGTTTAATACACACGGGACATGTTACCAGATGAACAGTATATGTGAGGAGAGTGTGTTCCCCTGATTGTTTACTACTGACGTGATATGTTACCAGATGAACAGTATAAATGAGGAGCGTGTGTTCCCCTGATGGTTTAATACACACAGGACATGTTAAAGGTGAACAGTATAAGTGAGGAGAGTGTGTTCCCCTGATTGTTTAATACACCACGGGACATGTTACCAGATGAACAGTATAAGTGAGGAGATTGTGTCCCCTGATGGTTTAATACACACAGGACATGTTACCAGGTGAACAGTATAAGTGAGGAGAGTGTGTTCCCCTGATTGTTTAATACACCACGGGACATGTTACAAGATGAACAGTATAAGTGAGGAGAGTGTGTTCCCCTGATGGTTTAATACACACAGGACATGTTACCAGGTGAACCGTATAAGTGAGGAGAGTGTGTTCCCCTGATTGTTTAATACACCACGGGACATGTTACCAGATGAACAGTATACGTGAGGAGAGTGTGTTCCCCTGATGGTTTAATACACACAGGACATGTTACCAGGTGAACAGTATAAGTGAGGAGAGTGTGTTCCCCTGATTGTTTACTACTGACGTGATATGTTACCAGATGAACAGTATAAATGAGGAGCGTGTGTTCCCCTGATGGTTTAATACACACAGGACATGTTACCAGGAGAACAGTATAAGTGAGGAGAGTGTGTTCCCCTGATTGTTTAATACACACGGGACATGTTACCAGATGAACAGTTTAAGTGAGGCGAGTGTGTTCCCCTGATTGTTTAATACACACGGGACATGTTACCAGGTGAACAGTATAAGTGAGGAGAGTGTGTTCCCTGGATGGTTTAATACTGACGGGACATGTTACCAGTTGAACAGTAGAAGTGAGGAGAGTGTGTTCCCCTGATGGTTTAATGCGCACAGGACATGTTACCAGGTGAACAGTATAAGTGAGGAGAGTGTGTTCCCTGGATGGTTTAATACTGACGGGACATGTTACCAGTTGAACAGTATAAGTGAGGAGAGTGTGTTCCCCTGATGGTTTAATATACACAGGACATGTCACCAGGTGAACTGTAATAGTGTGGAGAGTATGTTCCCCTGATTGTTTAATACGCACGGGACATGTCACCAGGTGAACAGTATAAGTGAGGAGAGCGTGTTCCCCTGATGGTTTAATACGCACGGGACATGTCACCAAGTGAACAGTATAAGTGAGGAGAGCGTGTTCCCCTGATGGTTTAATACGCACGGGACATGTCACCAAGTGAACTGTATAAGTGAGGAGAGTGTGTTCCCCTGATTGTTTAATACACACAGGACATGTTACCAGGTGAAGAGTATAAGTGAGGAGAATGTGTTCCCCTGATTGTTTAATACACACGGGACATGTCACCAGGTGAACAGTATAAGTGAGGAGAGCGTGTTCCCCTGATGGTTTAATACGCACGGGACATGTCACCAAGTGAACTGTATAAGTGAGGAGAGTGTGTTCCCCTGATTGTTTAATACTCACGGGACATGTTACCAGATGATCAGTATAAGTGAGGAGAGTGTGTTCCCCTGATTGTTTAATACACACGGGACATGTTACCAGGTGAACATTATAAGTGAGGAGAGTGTGTTCATCTGATGGTTTAATACTGACGGGACATGTTACCAGGTGAACATTATAAGTGAGGAGAGTGTGTTCATCTGATGGTTTAATATACATGGGACATGTTACCAGGTGAAAAGTGTAAGTGAGGAGAGGGTTTTCCCCAGATTGTTTAATACACACGGGACATGTCACCAGGTGAAGAGTATAAGTGAGGAGAGTGTTTTCCCCTGATTGTTTAATACACACGGGACATGTCAACAGGTGAAAAGTTTAAGTGAGGAGGGTGTGTTCCCCTGATGGTTTAATAAACATGGGACATGTTACCAGGTGAACAGTTTAAGAGAGAATAGAGTGTTGCCCTGATGGTTTCATATACATGGGACATGTCGACAGGTGAACAGTATAAGTGAGGAGAATGTGTTCCCCTGATTGTTTAATATACACGGGACATGTCACCAGGTGAGCAGAATAAGTGAGGAGAGTGTGTTCCCCTGATGGTTTAATACTGACGTGATATGTTACCAGATGAACAGTATAAGTGAGGAGAGTGTGTTCCCCTGATGGTTTAATACGCACGGGACATGTCACCAAGTGAACTGGATAAGTGAGGAGAGTGTGTTCCCCTGATTGTTTAATACACATAGGACATGTTACCAGATGAACAGTATAAGTGAGGAGAGTGTGTTCCCCTGATTGTTTAATACACACGGAACATGTTACCAGGTGAACAGTATAAGTGAGGAGAGTGTCTTCCCCTGATGTTTTAATGTACACGGGAAATTTTACCAGGTGAACTGTATAAGTGAGGAGAGTGTGTTCCCCTGATTGTTTAATACACACGGGACATGTTACCAGATGAACAGTATAAGTGAGGACGGTGTGTTCCCCTGATTGTTTAATACACATAGGACATGTTACCAGATGAACAGTATAAGTGAGGAGAGTGTGTTCCCCTGATTGTTTAATACACACGGAACATGTTACCAGGTGAACAGTAGAAGTGAGGAGAGTGTGTTCCCCTGATGGTTTAATACTGACGGGACATGTTACCAGTTGAACAGTATAAGTGAGGAGAGTGTGTTCCCCTGATGGCTTAATCTACACGGGACATGTTACCAGGTGAACAGTATAAGTGAAGAGAGTGTGTTCCCTGGATGGTTTAATACTGACGGGACATGTTACCAGATGAACTGTATAAGTGAGGAGAGTGTGTTCCCCTGATTGTTTAATACACACGGGACATGTTACCAGATGAACAGTATATGTGAGGAGAGTGTGTTCCCCTGATTGTTTACTACTGACGTGATATGTTACCAGATGAACAGTATAAATGAGGAGCGTGTGTTCCCCTGATGGTTTAATACACACAGGACATGTTAAAGGTGAACAGTATAAGTGAGGAGAGTGTGTTCCCCTGATTGTTTAATACACCACGGGACATGTTACCAGATGAACAGTATAAGTGAGGAGATTGTGTCCCCTGATGGTTTAATACACACAGGACATGTTACCAGGTGAACAGTATAAGTGAGGAGAGTGTGTTCCCCTGATTGTTTAATACACCACGGGACATGTTACAAGATGAACAGTATAAGTGAGGAGAGTGTGTTCCCCTGATGGTTTAATACACACAGGACATGTTACCAGGTGAACCGTATAAGTGAGGAGAGTGTGTTCCCCTGATTGTTTAATACACCACGGGACATGTTACCAGATGAACAGTATACGTGAGGAGAGTGTGTTCCCCTGATGGTTTAATACACACAGGACATGTTACCAGGTGAACAGTATAAGTGAGGAGAGTGTGTTCCCCTGATTGTTTACTACTGACGTGATATGTTACCAGATGAACAGTATAAATGAGGAGCGTGTGTTCCCCTGATGGTTTAATACACACAGGACATGTTACCAGGAGAACAGTATAAGTGAGGAGAGTGTGTTCCCCTGATTGTTTAATACACACGGGACATGTTACCAGATGAACAGTTTAAGTGAGGCGAGTGTGTTCCCCTGATTGTTTAATACACACGGGACATGTTACCAGGTGAACAGTATAAGTGAGGAGAGTGTGTTCCCTGGATGGTTTAATACTGACGGGACATGTTACCAGTTGAACAGTAGAAGTGAGGAGAGTGTGTTCCCCTGATGGTTTAATGCGCACAGGACATGTTACCAGGTGAACAGTATAAGTGAGGAGAGTGTGTTCCCTGGATGGTTTAATACTGACGGGACATGTTACCAGTTGAACAGTATAAGTGAGGAGAGTGTGTTCCCCTGATGGCTTAATATACACGGGACATGTTACCAGGTGAACAGTAGAAGTGAGGAGAGTGTGTTCCCTGGATGGTTTAATACTGACGGGACATGTTACCAGAAGATCAGTATAAGTGAGGAGAGTGTGTTCCCCTGATTGTTTAATACACACGGGACATGTTACCAGGTGAACAGTATAATGGAGGAGAGTGTGTTCCCCTGATGGTTTAATACTGACGGGACATGTTACCAGATGATCAGTATAAGTGAGGAGAGTGTGTTCCCCTGATTGTTTAATACACACGGGACATGTTACCAGGTGAACAGTATAATGGAGGAGAGTGTGTTCCCCTGATGGTTTAATACTGACGGGACATGTTACCAGGTGAAAAGTGTAATTGAGGAGAGGGTTTTCCCCTGATTGTTTAATGCACACGGGACATGTCAACAGGTGAAAAGCTTAAGTGAGGAGGGTGTGTTCCCCTGATGGTTTAATATACACGGGACATGTTACCAGGTGAACAGTATAAGTGAGGAGAATGTGTTACCCTGATTGTTTAATATACACGGGACATGTTACCAGGTGAACAGTATAAGTGAGGAGAATGTGTTACCCTGATTGTTTAATATACACGGGACATGTCACCAGGTGAGCAGAATAAGTGAGGAGAGTGTGTTCCCCTGATGGTTTAATACGCACGGGACATGTTACCAGGTGAACAGTATAAGTGAGGAGAGTGTGTTCCCCTGATGGTTTAATATACACAGGACATGTCACCAGGTGAACTGTAAAAGTGAGGAGAGTGTGTTCCCCAGATTGTTTACTACTGACGTGATATGTTACCAGATGAACAGTCTCAGTGAGGAGAGTGTGTTCCCCTGATTGTTTAATACACACGGGACATGTTACCAGATGAACAGTATAAGTGAGGAGAGTGTGTTCCACTGATTGTTTAATACACACGGGACATGTTACCAGATGAGCAGTATAAGTGAGGAGAGTGTGTTCCCCTGATTGTTTAATACACACGGGACATGTTACCAGGTGAACAGTATAAGTGAGGAGAGTGTCTTCCCCTGATGTTTTAATGTACACGGGAAATGTTACCAAGTGAACTGTATAAGTGAGGAGAGTGTGTTCCCCTGATTGTTTAATACACACGGGACATGTTACCAGGTGAACAGCATAAGTGAGGAGAGTGTGTTCCCCTGATTGTTTAATACACACGGGACATGTTACCAGGTGAACAGTATAAGTGAGGAGAGTGTGTTCCCCTGATGTTTTAATACTGACGGGACATGTTACCAGTTGAACAGTATAAGTGAGGAGAGTGTGTTCCCCTGATGGCTTAATATACACGGGACATGTTACCAGGTGAACAGTATAAGTGAGGAGAGTGTGTTCCCCTGGTTGTTTAATACACACGGGACATGTTACCAGGTGAACAGTAGAATTGAGGAGAGTGAGTTCCCCTGATGGTTTAATGCGCACAGGACATGTTACCAGGTGAACAGTATAAGTGAGGAGAGTGTGTTCCCCTGATGTTTTAATACTGACGGGACATGTTACCAGTTGAACAGTATAAGTGAGGAGAGTGTGTTCCCCTGATGGCTTAATATACACGGGACATGTTACCAGGTGAACAGTATAAGTGAGGAGAGTGTGTTCCCTGGATGGTTTAATACTGACGGGACATGTTACCAGATGAACTGCATAAGTGAGGAGAGTGTGTTCCCCTGATTGTTTAATACACACGGGACATGTTACCAGATGAGCAGTATAAGTGAGGAGAGTGTGTTCCCCTGATTGTTTACTACTGACGTGATATGTTACCAGATGAACAGTATAAGTGAGGAGAGTGTGTTCCCCTGATGGTTTAATACGCACGGGACATGTTACCAGGTGAACAGTATAAGTGAGGAGAGTGTGTTCCCCTGATGGTTTAATATACACGGGACCTGTTACCAGGTGAACAGTATAAGTGAGGAGAGTGTGTTCCCCTGATGGTTTAATATACACGGGACATGTTACCAGGTGAACAGTATAAGTGAGGAGATTGTGTTCCCCTGATGATTTAATATACATGGGACATGTTACCAGGTGAACAGCATAAGTGAGGAGAGTGTGTTCCCCTGATGGTTTAATATACACGGGACATGTTTCCAGGTGAACAGTATAAGTGAGGAGAGTTTGTTCCCCTGATTGTTTAATACTGACGGGACATGTCACCAGGTGAACAGTATATGTGAGGAGAGTGTGTTCCCCTGATTGTTTAATGCACACGGGACATGTTACCAGGTGAACAGTATAAGTGAGGAGAGTGTGTTCCCCTGATTCCTTAATATACACGGGACATGTTACCAGGTGAACAGTATAAGTGAGGAGAGTGTGTTCCCCTGATGGTTTAATATACACGGGGCATGTTAACAAGTGAACAGTATAAGTGAGGAGAGTGTGTTCCCCTGATGGTTTAATATACACGGGACATTTTACCAGATGAACAGTATAAGTGAGGAGATTGTGTTCCCCTGATGGTTTAATATACACAGGACATGTTACCAGGTGAACGGTATAAGTGAGGAGAGTGTGTTCCCCTGATGGTTTAATACACACGGGACATGTTACCAGATGAACAGCATTAGTGAGGAGAGTGTGTTCCCCTGATGTTTTAGTACACACGGGACATGTTACCAGATGAACAGTATAAGTGAGGAGATTGTGTTCTCCTGATTGTTTAATACACATGGGACATGTTACCAGGTGAACAGTATAAGTGAGGAGAGTGTGTTCCGCTGATGGTTTAATACGCACGGGTCATGTTACCAGGTGAACAGAATATGTGAGGAGAGTGTGTTCCCCTGATGGTTTAATAGACACAGGACATGTTACCAGGTGAACTGCATAAGTGAGGAGAGTATGTTCCCCTGATTGTTTAATACAAACAGGACATATCTCCATTTGAACATTATATGTGAGGAGAGTGTGTTCCCCTGATGGTTTAATATACACAGGACATGTCACCAGGTGAACAGTATAAGTGAGGAGAGTGTGTTCCCCTGATGGTTTAATATACACGGGACATGTTACCAGGTGAACAGTATAAGTGAGGAGAATGTGTTCCCCAGATGGTTTAATACGCACGGGACATGTTACCAGGTGAACAGTATAAGTGAGGAGATTGTGTTCTCCTGATTGTTTAATATACACGGGACATGTCACCAGGTGAACAGTGTAATTGAGGAGAGTGTGTTCCCCTGATGGTTTAATACACATGGGACATGACACCAGGTGAACAGTATAAGTGAGGAGTGTGTGTTCCCCTGATTGTTTAATACTCACGGGACATGTTACCAGGTGAACAGTATAAGTGAGGAGAGTGTGTTCCCCTGATTGTTTAATACACATAGGACATGTTACCAGGTGAAAAGTATAAGTGAGGAGAGTGTGTTCCCCTGATGGTTTAATATACACAGGACATGTTACCAGATGAACAGTATAAGTGAGGAGAGTGTGTTCCCCTGATGGTTTAACACACACGGGACATGTTACCAGGTGAACAGTATAAGTGAGGAGAGTGTGTTCCCCTGATGGTTTAATATACACGGGTCATGTTACCAGGTAAACAGTATAAGTGAGGAGAAAGTGTTCCCCAGATGGTTTAATACGCACGGGACATGTTACCAGGTGAACAGTATAAGTGAGGAGATTGTGTTCTCCTGATTGTTTAATATACACGGGACATGTCACCAGGTGAACAGTATAAGTGAGGAGAGTGTGTTCCCCTGATGGTTTAATACACATGGGACATGTCACCAGGTGAACAGTGTAATTGAGGAGAGTGTGTTCCCCTGATGGTTTAATACACATGGGACATGACACCAGGTGAACAGTATAAGTGAGGAGAGTGTGTTCCCCTGATGGTTTAATACACATGGGACATGACACCAGGTGAACAGTATAAGTGAGGAGAGTGTGTTCCCCTGATGGTTTAATATGCAAGGGACATGTTACCAGGTGAACAGTATAAGTGAGGGGAATGTGTTCCCCTGATTGTTTAATATACATGGGACATGTTACCAGGAGAACAGTATAATTGAGGAGACTGTGTTCCCCTGATTGTTTAATATACACGGGACATATTGCCAGGTGAACAGTATAATTGAAGAGAGTGTGTTCCCCTGATGGTTTAATGCACACAGGACATGTTACCAGGTGAACAGTATAAGTGAGGAGAGCGTGTTCCCCTGATGGTTTTATATACACGGGACATGTTACCAGGTGAACAGTATAAGTGAGGAGAGTGTGTTCCCCTGATGGTTTAATATGCATGGGACATGTTACCAGGTGAACAATATAAGTGAGGAGACTGTGTTCCCCTGCTGGTTTAATATACACGGGACATGTTACCAGGTGAACAGTATAAGTGAGGAGAGTGTGTTCCCCTGATGGCTTAAGAGACACGGGACATGTTACCAGGTGAACAGTATTAGTGAGGAGAGTTTGTTCCCCTGATTGTTTAATACACACAGGGCATGTTACCAGGTGAAAAGTATAATTGAAGAGAGTGTGTTCCCTGATGGTTTAATATACACGGGACATGTTACCAGGTGAACAGTATAAGTGAGGAGAGTGTGTTCCCCTGATGGTTTAATATGCACGGGACATGTTACCAGGTGAACAGTATAAGTGAGGAGAGTGTGTTCCCCTGATGGTTTAATATACATGGGACATGTTACCAGGTGAACAGCATAAGTGAGGAGAGTGTGTTCCCCTGATGGTTTAATATACACGGGACATGTTTCCAGGTGAACAGTATAAGTGAGGAGAGTTTGTTCCCCTGATTGTTTAATACTGACGGGACATGTCACCAGGTGAACAGTATATGTGAGGAGAGTGTGTTCCCCTGATTGTTTAATGCACACGGGACATGTTACCAGGTGAACAGTATAAGTGAGGAGAGTGTGTTCCCCTGATTCCTTAATATACACGGGACATGTTACCAGGTGAACACTATAAGTGAGGAGAGTGTGTTCCCCTGATGGTTTAATATACACGGGACATGTTAACAAGTGAACAGTATAAGTGAGGAGAGTGGGTTCCCCTGATGGTTTAATACACACGGGACATGTTACCAGATGAACAGTATAAGTGAGGAGAGTGTGTTCCCCTGATGGTTTAATATACACGGGACATGTTACCAGGTGAACAGCATAAGTGAGGAGAGTGTGTTCCCCTGATGGTTTAATATACACGGGACATGTTACCAGGTGAACAGCATAAGTGAGGAGAGTGTGTTCCCCTGATGGTTTAATATACACGGGACATGTCACCAGGTGAACAGTATAAGTGAGGAGAGTGTGTTCCCCTGATGGTTTAATACACATGGGACATGTTACCAGGTGAACAGTATAAGTGAGGAGAGTGTTTTCCCCTGATTGTTTAATACACACGGGTCATGTTACCAGGTGAACAGTATAAGTGAGGAGAGTGTGTTCCCCTGATTGTTTAATATACACGGGACATGTCACCAGGTGAACAGTATAAGTGAGGAGAGTGTGTTCCCCTGATGGTTTAATATACACGGGACATGTCACCAGGTGAACAGTATAAGTGAGGAGAGTGTTTTCCCCAGATTGTTTAATGCACACGGGACATGTTACCAGGTGAACAGGATAAGTGAGGAGAGTGTGTTCCCCTGATTGTTTAATACACACGGGACATGTTACCAGGTGAACAGTATAAGTGAGGAGAGTGTGTTCCCCTGATTGTTTAATATACACAGGACATGTCACCAGGTGAACAGTATAAGTGAGGAGAGTGTGTTCACCTGATTGTTTAATATACACAGGACATGTCACCAGGTGAACAGTATAAGTGAGGAGAGTGTGTTCCCCTGATTGTTTAATATACACAGGACATGTCACCAGGTGAACAGTATAAGTGAGGAGAGTGTGTTCCCCTGATTGTTTAATATACACGGGACATGTCAACAGGTGAACAGTGTAAGTGAGGAGAGTGTGTTCCCCTGATGTTTTAATATACACAGGACATGTTACCAGGTGAACAGTATAAGTGAGGAGAGTGTGTTCCCCTGATTGTTTAATATACATGGGACATGTTTCCAGGTGAACAGTATAAGTGAGGAGAGTGTGTTCCCCTGATTGTTTAATATACAAGGGACATGTTTCCAGGTGAACAGTATAAGTGAGGAGAGTGTGTTCCCCTGATTGTTTAATATACACGGGACATGTCAACAGGTGAACAGTGTAAGTGAGGAGAGTGTGTTCCCCTGATGGTTTAATATACACGGGACATGTTACCAGGTGAACAGTATAAGTGAGGAGAGTGTGTTCCTCTGATTGTTTAATATACAAGGGACATGTTTCCAGGTGAACAGTATAAGTGAGGAGAGTGTGTTCCCCTGATTGTTTAATATACACGGGACATGTTACCAGGTGAACAGTATAAGTGAGGAGAGTGTGTTCCCCTGATTGTTTAATATACACGGGACATGTTTCCAGGTGAACAGTATAAGTGAGGAGAGTGTGTTCCCCTGATTGTTTAATATACACGGGACAAGTCAACAGGTGAACAGTGTAAGTGAGGAGAGTGTGTTCCCCTGATGGTTTAATATACACGGGACATGTTACCAGGTGAACAGTATAAGTGAGGAGAGTGTGTTCCCCTGATTGTTTAATATACACGGGACATGTTTCCAGGTGAACAGTATAAGTGAGGAGAGTGTGTTCCCCTGATTGTTTAATATACACGGGACATGTTACCAGGTGAACAGTATAAGTGAGGAGAGTGTGTTCCCCTGATGGTTTAACACGCACGGGACATGTTTCCAGGTGAACAGTATAAGTGAGGAGAGTGTGTTCCCCTGATTGTTTAATATACACGGGACATGTCAACAGGTGAACAGTGTAAGTGAGGAGAGTGTGTTCCCCTGATGGTTTAATATACACGGGACATGTTACCAGGTGAACAGTGTAAGTGAGGAGAGTGTGTTCCCCTGATGGTTTAATATACACGGGACATGTTTCCAGGTGAACAGTATAAGTGAGGCGAGTGTGTTCCCCTGATGGTTTAATATACACAGGACATGTCACCAGGTGAACAGTGTAAGTGAGGAGAGTGTGTTCCCCTGATGGTTTAATACACATGGGACATGACACCAGGTGAACAGTATAAGTGAGGAGAGTGTGTTCCCCTGATGGTTTAATATGCAAGGGACATGTTACCAGGTGAACAGTATAAATGAGGAGAGTGTGTTCCCCTGATTGTTTAATATACACGGGACATGTTGCCAGGTGAACAGTATAATTGAAGAGAGTGTGTTCCCCTGATGGTTTAATGCACACAGGACATGTTACCAGGTGAACAGTATAAGTGAGGAGAGCGTGTTCCCCTGATGGTTTTATATACATGGGACATGTTACCAGGTGAACAGTATAAGTGAGGGGAATGTGTTCCCCTGATTGTTTAATATACATGGGACATATTACCAGGAGAACAGTATAAGTGAGGAGACTGTGTTCCCCTGATGGTTTAATATACACGGGACATATTGCCAGGTGAACAGTATAATTGAAGAGAGTGTGTTCCCCTGATGGTTTAATGCACACAGGACATGTTACCAGGTGAACAGTATAAGTGAGGAGAGCGTGTTCCCCTGATGGTTTTATATACACGGGACATGTTACCAGGTGAACAGTATAAGTGAGGAGAGTGTGTTCCCCTGATGGTTTAATATGCATGGGACATGTTACCAGGTGAACAATATAAGTGAGGAGACTGTGTTCCCCTGCTGGTTTAATATACACGGGACATGTTACCAGGTGAACAGTATAAGTGAGGAGAGTGTGTTCCCCTGATGGCTTAATATACACGGGACATGTTACCAGGTGAACAGTATAAGTGAGGAGAGTTTGTTCCCCTGATTGTTTAATACACACAGGGCACGTTACCAGGTGAAAAGTATAAGTGAGGAGAGTGTTTTCCCCTGATTGTTTAATACACACGGGACATGTTACCAGGTGAACAGTATAAGTGAGGAGAGTGTGTTCCCCTGATGGTTTAAGAGACACGGGACATGTTACCAGGTGAACAGTATAAGTGAGGAGAGCGTTTTCCCCTGATGGTTTAAAAGACACGGGACATATTGCCAGGTGAACAGTATAATTGAAGAGAGTGTGTTCCCCTGATGGTTTAATGCACACAGGACATGTTACCAGGTGAACAGTATAAGTGAGGAGAGTGTGTTCCCCTGATGGTTTAATATACACGGGACATGTTACCAGGTGAACAGTATAAGTGAGGAGATTGTGTTCTCCTGATTGTTTAATATACACGGGACATGTCACCAGGTGAACAGTGTAAGTGAGGAGAGTGTGTTCCCCTGATGGTTTAATACACATGGGACATGACACCAGGTGAACAGTATAAGTGAGGAGAGTGTGTTCCCCTGATGGTTTAATATACATGGGACATGTTACCAGGTGAACAGCATAAGTGAGGAGATTGTGTTCCCCTGATGGTTTAATATACACGGGACATGTTTCCAGGTGAACAGTATAAGTGAGGAGAGTGTGTTCCCCTGATTGTTTAATACACACGGGACATGTTACCAGGTGAACAGTATAAGTGAGGAGAGTGTGTTCCCCTGATTCCTTAATATACACGGGACATGTTACCAGGTGAACAGTATAAGTGAGGAGAGTGTGTTCCCCTGATGGTTTAATATACACGGGACATGTTAACAAGTGAACAGTATAAGTGAGGAGAGTTGGTTCCCCTGATGGTTTAATACACACGGGACATGTTACCAGATGAACAGTATAAGTGAGGAGAGTGTGTTCCCCTGATGGTTTAATACACACGGGACATTTTACCAGATGAACAGTATAAGTGAGGAGATTGTCTTCCCCTGATGGTTTAATATACACAGGACATGTTACCAGGTGAACAGTATAAGTGAGGAGATTGTGTTCCCCTGATGGTTTAATACACACGGGACATGTTACCAGATGAACAGTATAAGTGAGGAGAGTGTGTTCCCCTGATGGTTTAATACACACGGGACATTTTACCAGATGAACAGTATAAGTGAGGAGATTGTGTTCCCCTGATGGTTTAATATAAACGGGACATGTTACCACATGAACAGTATAAGTGAGGAGAGTGTGTTCCCCTGATGGTTTAATACACACGGGACATGTTACCACATGAACAGTATAAGTGAGGAGAGTGTGTTCCCCTGATGGTTTAATACAAACGGGACATGTTACCAGATGAACAGCATTAGTGAGGAGATTGTGTACTCCTGATTGTTTAATATACATGGGACATGTCACCAGGCGAACAGTATAAGTGAGGAGAGTGTGTTCCCCTGATGGTTTAATACACATGGGACATGTTACCAGGTGAACAGTATAAGTGAGGAGAGTGTGTTCCGCTGATGGTTTAACATGCCCGTGTCATGTTACCAGGTGAACAGAATATGTGAGGAGAGTGTGTTCCCCTGATGGTTTAATAGACACAGGACATGTTACCAGGCGAACTGCATAAGTGAGGAGAGTATGTTCCCCTGATTGTTTAATATACACGGGACATGTCACCAGGTGAACAGTGTAAGTGAGGAGAGTGTGTTCCACTGATGGTTTAATACACATGGGACATGACACCAGGTGAACAGTATAAGTGAGGAGAGTGTGTTCCCCTGATTGTTTAATGCACACGGGACATGTTACCAGGTGAACAGTATAAGTGATGAGAGTGTGTTCCCCTGATGGTTTAATATAAACGGGACATGTTACCAGGTGAACAGTATATGTGATGAGAGTGTGTTCCCCTGATGGTTTAATATACACAGCACATGTCACCAGGTGAACAGTGTAAGTGAGGAGAGTGTGTTCCCCTGATGGTTTAATACACATGGGACATGACACCAGGTGAACAGTATAAGTGAGGAGAGTGTGTTCCCCTGATGGTTTAATATGCAAGGGACATGCTACCAGGTGAACAGTATAAGTGAGGGGAATGTGTTCCCCTGATTGTTTAATATACATGGGACATGTTACCAGGAGAACAGTATAAGTGAGGAGACTGTGTTCCCCTGATGGTTTAATATACACGGGACATATTGCCAGGTGAACAGTATAATTGAAGAGAGTGTGTTCCCCTGATGGTTTAATGCACACAGGACATGTTACCAGGTGAACAGTATAAGTGAGGAGAGTGTGTTCCCCTGATGGTTTAATATACACGGGACAGGTTTCCAGGTGAACAGTATAAGTGAGGAGAGTGTGTTCCCCTGATGGTTGAATACACATGGGACATGTTACCAGGTGAACAGTATAAGTGAGGAGTGTGTGTTCCCCTGATGGTTTAATATACACGGGACATGTTACCAGGTGAACGGGATAAGTGAGGAGAGTGTGTTCCCCTGATGGTTTAATATACATGGGACATGTTACCAGGTGAACAGTATAAGTGAGGAGAGTGTGTTCCCCTGATGGTTTAATATACACGGGACATGTTTCCAGGTGAACAGTATAAGTGAGGAGAGTTTGTTCCCCTGATTGTTTAATACTGACGGGACATGTCACCAGGTGAACAGTATAAGTGAGGAGAGTGTGTTCCCCTGATGGTTTAATATACACGGGACATGTTACCAGGTGAACAGTATAAGTGAGGAGAATGTGTTCCCCCGATGGTTTAATACGCACGGGACATGTTACCAGGTGAACAGTATAAGTGAGGAGAGTGTGTTCCCCTGATGGTTTAATATAAACGGGACATGTTACCAGGTGAACAGTATATGTGATGAGAGTGTGTTCCCCTGATGGTTTAATATACACAGCACATGTCACCAGGTGAACAGTGTAAGTGAGGAGAGTTTGTTCCCCTGATGGTTTAATACACATGGGACATGACACCAGGTGAACAGTATAAGTGAAGAGAGTGTGTTCCCCTGATGGTTTAATATGCAAGGGACATGTTACCAGGTGAACAGTATAAGTGAGGGGAATGTGTTCCCCTGATTGTTTAATATACATGGGACATGTTACCAGGAGAACAGTATAAGTGAGGAGACTGTGTTCCCCTGATGGTTTAATATACACGGGACATATTGCCAGGTGAACAGTATAATTGAAGAGAGTGTGTTCCCCTGATGGTTTAATGCACACAGGACATGTTACCATGTGAACAGTATAAGTGAGGAGAGTGTGTTCCCCTGATGGTTTAATATACACGGGACAGGTTTCCAGGTGAACAGTATAAGTGAGGAGAGTGTGTTCCCCTGATGGTTGAATACACATGGGACATGTTACCAGGTGAACAGTATAAGTGAGGAGAGTGTGTTCCCCTGATGGTTTAATATACACGGGACATGTTACCAGGTGAACGGGATAAGTGAGGAGAGTGTGTTCCCCTGATGGTTTAATATACATGGGACATGATACCAGGTGAACAGTATAAGTGAGGAGAGTGTGTTCCCCTGATGGTTTAATATACACGGGACATGTCACCAGGTGAACAGTATAAGTGAGGAGAGTGTGTTCCCCTGATGGTTTAATACACACGGGACATGTCACCAGGTGAACAGTATAAGTGAGGAGAGTGTGTTCCCCTGATGGTTTAATACACATGGGACATGTTACCACATGAACAGTATAAGTGAGCAGATTGTGTTCCCCTGATGGTTTAATACACACGGGACATGTTACCAGGTGAACTGTATAAGTGAGGAGAGTGTGTTCCCCTGATGGTTTAATACACATGGGACATGTTACCACATGAACAGTATAAGTGAGCAGATTGTGTTCCCCTGATGGTTTAATATACACGGGACATGTCACCAGGTGAACAGTATAAGTGAGGAGAGTGTGTTCCCCTGATGGTTTAATACACATGGGACATGTTACCAGGTGAACAGTATAAGTGAGGAGAGTGTGTTCCCCTGATGGTTTAATATACGCAGGACATGTCACCAGGTGAACAGTGTAAGTGAGGAGAGTGTGTTCCCCTGA
Organism: Heterodontus francisci; assembly: GCF_036365525.1. Taxonomy (NCBI): domain Eukaryota; kingdom Metazoa; phylum Chordata; class Chondrichthyes; order Heterodontiformes; family Heterodontidae; genus Heterodontus; species Heterodontus francisci. The sequence goes on from NW_027142054.1 coordinate 76,949, forward strand.
TGGTTTAATATGCAAGGGACATGTTACCAGGTTAACAGTATAAGTGAGGGGAATGTGTTCCCCTGATTGTTTAATATACATGGGACATGTCACCAGGAGAACAGTATAAGTGAGGAGACTGTGTTCCCCTGATGGTTTAATATACACGGGACATGTTACCAGATGAACAGTATAAGTGAGGAGAGTGTGTTCCCCTGATTGTTTAATATACACAGGACATGTCACCAGGAGAACAGTATAAGTGAGGAGACTGTGTTCCCCTGATGGTTTAATATACACGGGACATGTTACCAGATGAACAGTATAAGTGATGAGAGTGTGTTCCCCTGATGGTTTAATATGCAAGGGACATGCTACCAGGTGAACAGTATAAGTGAGGAGACTGTGTTCCCCTGATTGTTTAATACTCACGGGACATGTTACCAGGTGAACAGTAAAAGTGAGGAGATGTGTTCCCCTGATGGTTTAATATACACGGGACATGTTACCAGGTGAACAGTATAAGTGAGGAGAGTTTGTTCCCCTGATTGTTTAATAACTGACGGGACATGTTACCAGGTGAACAGTATAAGTGAGGAGAGTGTGTTCCCCTGATGGCTTAATATACACGGGACATGTTACCAGGTGAACAGTATAAGTGAGGAGAGTGTGTTCCCCTGATTGTTCAATGCACACAGGACATGTTTGCAGGTGAACAGTATAAGTGAGGAGAGTGTGTTCCCCTGATGGCTTAATATACACGGGACATGTTACCAGGTGAACAGTATAAGTGTGGAGAGTGTGTTCCCCTGATTGTTTAATACACACAGGGCATGTTACCAGGTGAAAAGTATAAGTGAGGAGAGTGTTTTCCCCTGACGGTTTAATATACACGGGACATATTGCCAGGTGAACAGTATAATTGAAGAGAGTGTGTTCCCCTGATGGTTTAATATACACGGGACAGGTTTCCAGGTGAACAGTATGAGTGAGGAGAGTGTGTTCCCCTGATGGTTTAATACACACGGGACATGTTACCAGGTGAACAGTATAAGTGAGGAGAGTGTGTTCCCTGATGGTTTAATATACACTGGACATGTTACCAGGTGAACGGGAGAAGTGAGGAGAGTGTGTTCCCCTGATGGTTTAATATCCACGGGACATGTTACCAGGTGAACAGTATAAGTGAGGAGAGTGTGTTCCCCTGATTGTTTAATGCACACGGGACATGTTACGAGGTGAACAGTATAAGTGAGGAGAGAGTTTTCCCCTGATGGCTTAATATACACGGGACATGTTACCAGCTGAACAGTATAAGTGAGGAGAGTGTGTTCCCCTCATGGTTTAATATACACGGGACATGTTACCAGGTGAACAGTAGAAGTGAGGAGAGTGTGTTCCATTGTTGGTTTAATATAGACAGGACTTGTTAACAGGTGAACAGTATAAGTGAGGAGAGTGTGTTCCCCTGATTGTTTAATATACACGGGACATGTTACCAGGTTAACAGTGTAAGTGAGGAGACTGTGTTCCCCTGATTGTTTAATACACACGGGACATGTCAGCAGGTGAAAAGTTTAAGTGAGGAGAGTGTGTTCCCCTGATGGTTTAATATACATGGGACATGTTACCAGGTGATGAGTTTAAGAGAGCAGAGTGTGTTCCCCTGATGGTTTAATGTACATGGGACATGTCAACAGGTGAATAGTATAAGTGAGGAGAATGTGTTCCCCTGATGGTTTAATACACACGGGACATGTTACCACATGAACAGTATAAGTGAGGAGAGTGTGTTCCCCTGATGGTTTAATACACACGGGACATTGTACCAGATGAACAGTATAAGTGAGGAGATTGTGTTCCCCTGATGGTTTAATATACACGGGACAGGTTTCCAGGTGAACAGTATAAGTGATGAGAGTGTGTTCCCCTGATGGCTTAATACACACGGGACATGTTACCACATGAACAGTATAAGTGAGGAGAGTGTGTTCCCCTGATGGTTTAATACACACGTGACATGTTACCAGATGAACAGCATTAGTGAGGAGAGTGTGTTCCCCTGATGGTTTAGTACACACGGGACATGTTACCAGATGAACAGTATAAGTGAGGAGATTGTGTTCTCCTGATTGTTTAATATACACGGGACATGTCACCAGGTTAACAGTGTAAGTGAGGAGACTGTGTTCCCCTGATTGTTTAATACACACGGGACATGTCAGCAGGTGAAAAGTTTAAGTGAGGAGAGTGTGTTCCCCTGATGGTTTAATATACATGGGACATGTTACCAGGTGAACAGTTTAAGAGAGCAGAGTGTGTTCCCCTGATGGTTTAATGTACATGGGACATGTCAACAGGTGAATAGTATAAGTGAGGAGAATGTGTTCCCCTGATGGTTTAATACACACGGGACATGTTACCACATGAACAGTATAAGTGAGGAGAGTGTGTTCCCCTGATGGTTTAATACACACGGGACATTGTACCAGATGAACAGTATAAGTGAGGAGATTGTGTTCCCCTGATGGTTTAATATACACGGGACAGGTTTCCAGGTGAACAGTATAAGTGATGAGAGTGTGTTCCCCTGATGGTTTAATACACACGGGACATGTTACCACATGAACAGTATAAGTGAGGAGAGTGTGTTCCCCTGATGGTTTAATACACACGGGACATGTTACCAGATGAACAGCATTAGTGAGGAGAGTGTGTTCCCCTGATGGTTTAGTACACACGGGACATGTTACCAGATGAACAGTATAAGTGAGGAGATTGTGTTCTCCTGATTGTTTAATATACACGGGACATGTCACCAGGTGAACAGTATAAGTGAGGAGAGTGTGTTCCCCTGATGGTTTAATACATATGGGACATGTTACCAGGTGAACAGTATAAGTGAGGAGAATGTGTTCCCCAGATGATTTAATACGCACGGGACATGTTACCAGGTGAACAGTATAAGTGAGGAGATTGTGTTCCCCTGATGGTTTAATATACACGGGACATGTCACCAGGTGAACAGTATAAGTGAGGAGAGTGTGTTCCCCTGATGGTTTAATACACATGGGACATGTTACCACATGAACAGTATAAGTGAGGAGAGTGTGTTCCCCTGATGGTTTAATACACACGGGACATGTTACCAGGTGAACAGTATAAGTGAGGAGAGTGTGTTCCCCTGATGGTTTAATACACATGGGACATGTTACCACATGAACAGTATAAGTGAGAAGATTGTGTTCCCCTGATGGTTTAATATACACGGGACATGTCACCAGGTGAACAGTATAAGTGAGGAGAGTGTGTTCCCCTGATTGTTCAATGCACACAGGACATGTTTGCAGGTGAACAGTATAAGTGAGGAGAGTGTGTTCCCCTGATGGCTTAATATACACGGGACATGTTACCAGGTGAACAGCATAAGTGAGGAGAGTGTGTTCCCCTGATTGTTTAATACACACAGGGCATGTTACCTGGTGAAAAGTATAAGTGAGGAGAGTGTTTTCCCCTGACGGTTTAATATACACGGGACATATTGCCAGGTGAACAGTATAATTGAAGAGAGTGTGTTCCCCTGATGGTTTAATATACACGGGACAGGTTTCCAGGTGAACAGTATAAGTGAGGAGAGTGTGTTCCCCTGATGGTTTAATACACACGGGACATGTTACCAGGTGAACAGTATAAGTGAGGAGAGTGTGTTCCCCTGATGGTTTAATATACACGGGACATGTTACCAGGTGAACGGTATAAGTGAGGAGAGTGTGTTCCCCTGATGGTTTAATATACATGGGACATGTTACCAGGTGAACAGTATAAGTGAGGAGAGTGTGTTCCCCTGATGGTTTAATATACACGGGACATGTTACCAGGTGAACAGTATAAGTGAGGAGAATGTGTTCCCCAGATGGTTTAATACGCACGGGACATGTTACCAGGTGAACAGTATAAGTGAGGAGATTGTGTTCCCCTGATGGTTTAATATACACAGGACATGTCACCAGGTGAACAGTATAAGTGAGGAGAGTGTGTTCCCCTGATGGTTTAATACACATGGGACATGTTACCACATGAACAGTATAAGTGAGGAGAGTGTGTTTCCCTGATGGTTTAATACACACGGGACATGTTACCAGGTGAACAGTATAAGTGAGGAGAGTGTGTTCCCCTGATGGTTTAATATACACGGGACATGTCACCAGGTGAACAGTATAAGTGAGGAGAGTGTGTTCCCCTGATGGTTTAATACACATGGGACATGTTACCACATGAACAGTATAAGTGAGCAGATTGTGTTCCCCTGATGGTTTAATATACACGGGACATGTCACCAGGTGAACAGTATAAGTGAGGAGAGTGTGTTCCCCTGATGGTTTAATACACATGGGACATGTTACCACATGAACAGTATAAGTGAGCAGATTGTGTTCCCCTGATTGTTTATTATACACGGGACATGTTACCAGGTGAACAGTATAAGTGAGGAGAGTGTGTTCCCCTGATGGTTTAATACACATGGGACATGTTACCAGATGAAAAGTATAAGTGAAGAGAGTGTGTTCCCCTGATTGTTTAATATACACAGGACATGTCACCAAGTGAACAGTGTAAGCGAGGAGAGTGTGTTCCGCTGATGGTTTATTACACATGGGACATGACACCAGGTGAACAGTATAAGTGAGGAGAGTGTGTTCCCCTGATGGTTTAATACACACGGGACATGTTACCAGGTGAACAGTATAAGTGATGAGAGTGTGTTCCCCTGATGGTTTAATGTACACGGGACATGTTACCAGGTGAACAGTATAAGTGATGAGAGTGTGTTCCCCTGATGGTTTAATATACACGGGACATGTTGCCAGGTGAACAGTATAAGTGATGCGAGTGTGTTCCCCTGATGGTTTAATATACACGGGACATGTTACCAGGTGAACAGTATAAGTGAGGAGAGTGTGTTCCCCTGATGGTTTAATACACATGGGACATGACACCAGGTGAACAGTATAAGTGAGGAGAGTGTGTTCCCCTGATGGTTTAATATGCAAGGGACATGTTACCAGGTTAACAGTATAAGTGAGGAGAGTGTGTTCCCCTGATGGTTTAATATGCAAGGGACATGTTACCAGGTTAACAGTATAAGTGAGAGGAATGTGTTCCCCTGATTGTTTAATATACATGGGACATGTTACCAGGAGAAAAGTATAAGTGAGGAGACTGTGTTCCCCTGATGGTTTAATATACACGGGACATGTTACCAGATGAACAGTATAAGTGATGAGAGTGTGTTCCCCTGATGGTTTAATATGCAAGGGACATGTTACCAGGTGAACAGTATAAGTGAGGGGAATGTGTTCCCCTGATTGTTTAATATACACGGGACATGTTGCCAGGTGAACAGTATAAGTGATGAGAGTGTGTTCCCCTGATGGTTTAATATACACGGGACATGTTACCAGGTGAACAGTATAAGTGAGGAGAGTGTGTTCCCCTGATGGTTTAATACACATGGGACATGACACCAGGTGAACAGTATAAGTGAGGAGAGTGTGTTCCCCTGATGGTTTAATATGCAAGGGACATGTTACCAGGTTAACAGTATAAGTGAGGAGAGTGTGTTCCCCTGATGGTTTAATATGCAAGGGACATGTTACCAGGTTAACAGTATAAGTGAGGGGAATGTGTTCCCCTGATTGTTTAATATACATGGGACATGTTACCAGGAGAAAAGTATAAGTGAGGAGACTGTGTTCCCCTGATGGTTTAATATACACGGGACATGTTACCAGATGAACAGTATAAGTGATGAGAGTGTGTTCCCCTGATGGTTTAATATGCAAGGGACATGTTACCAGGTGAACAGTATAAGTGAGGAGATGTGTTCCCCTGATGGTTTAATATACACGGGACATGTTACCAGGTGAACAGTATAAGTGAGGAGAGTGTGTTCCCCTGATTGTTTAATACACACAGGGCATGTTACCAGGTGAAAAGTATAAGTGAGGAGAGTGTTTTCCCCTGACGGTTTAATATGCACGGGACATATTGCCAGGTGAACAGTATAAGTGAGGAGAGTGTGTTCCCCTGATGGTTTAATACACACGGGACATGTTACCACATGAACAGTATAAGTGAGGAGAGTGTGTTCCCCTGATGGTTTAATACACACGGGACATGTTACCAGATGAACAGCATTAGTGAGGAGAGTGTGTTCCCCTGATGGTTTAGTACACACGGGACATGTTACCAGATGAACAGTATAAGTGAGGAGATTGTGTTCTCCTGATTGTTTAATATACACGGGACATGTCACCAGGTGAACAGTATAAGTGAGGAGATTGTGTTCCCCTGATGGTTTAATACATATGGGACATGTTACCAGATGAACAGTATAAGTGAGGAGAGTGTGTTCCCCTGATTGTTTTATATACACGGACATGTCAACAGGTGAAAAGTATAAGTGAGGAGAGTGTGTTCCACTGATTGTTTTATATACACGGACATGTCAACAGGTGAACAGTATAAGTGAGGAGAGTGTGTTCCCCTGATGGTTTAATACGCATGGGACATGTTACCCGGTGAACAGTATAAGTGAGGAGAGTGTGTTCCCCTGATTGTTTGATATACATGGGACATGTCACCAGGTGAACAGTATAAGTGATGAGAGTGTGTTCCCCTGATGGTTTAATATACACGGGACATGTTACCAGGTGAACAGTATAAGTGAGGGGAATGTGTTCCCCTGATGGTTTAATATGCAAGGGACATGTTACCAGGTGAACATTATAAGTGAGCAGACTGTGTTCCCCTGATGGTTTAATATACACGGGACATTTTACCAGGTGAACAGGATAAGTGAGGAGAGTTTGTTCCCCTGATTGTTTAATAACTGACGGGACATGTCACCATGTGAACAGTATAAGTGAGGAGAGTGTGTTCCCCTGATGGTTTAATACACATGGGACATGTTACCCGGTGAACAGTATAAGTGAGGAGAGTGTGTTCCCCTGATTGTTTAATATACACAGGACATGTCACCAGGTGAACAGTGTAAGTGAGGAGAGTGTGTTCCCCTGATGGTTTAATATACACAGGACATGTCACCAGATGAAAAGTATAAGTGAGGAGAGTGTGTTCCCCTGATGGTTTAATACGCACGGGACATGTTACCCGGTGAACAGTATAAGTGAGGAGAGTGTGTTCCCCTGATTGTTTAATATACACAGGACATGTCACCAGGTGAACAGTGTAAGTGAGGAGAGTGTGTTCCCCTGATGGTTTAATACACATGGGACATGTCACCAGGTGAACAGTATAAGTGAGGAGAGTTTGTTCCCCTGATGGTTTAATGCACACGGGACATGTTACCAGGTGAACAGTATAAGTGAGGAGAGTGTTTTCCCCTGACGGTTTAATATACACGGGACATATTGCCAGGTGAACAGTATAATTGAAGAGAGTGTGTTCCCCTGATGGTTTAATGCACACGGGACATGTTTCCAGGTGAACAGTAGAAGTGAGGAGAGTTTGTTCCCCTGATTGTTTAATACTGACGGGACATGTCACCAGGTGAACAGTATAAGTGAGGAGAGTGTGTTCCCCTGATTGTTTAATGCACACGGGACATGTTACCAGGTGAACAGTATAAGTGAGGAGAGTGTGTTCTCCTGATTGTTTAATATACACGGACATGTCAACAGGTGAATAGTATAAGTGAGGAGAATGTGTTCCCCTGATGGCTTAATACACACGGGACATGTTACCAGGTGAACAGTATAAGTGAGGAGAGTGTGTTCCCCTGATGGTTTAATACACACGGGACATTGTACCAGATGAACAGTATAAGTGAGGAGATTGTGTTCCCCTGATGGTTTAATATACACGGGACAGGTTTCCAGGTGAACAGTATAAGTGAGGAGAGTGTGTTCCCCTGATGGTTTAATACACACGGGACATGTTACCACATGAACAGTATAAGTGAGGAGAGTGTGTTCCCCTGATGGTTTAATACACACGGGACATGTGACCAGATGAACAGCATTAGTGAGGAGAGTGTGTTCCCCTGATGGTTTAGTACACACGGGACATGTTACCAGATGAACAGTATAAGTGAGGAGATTGTGTTCCCCTGATGGTTTAATATACACGGGACATGTCACCAGGTGAACAGTATAAGTGAGGAGAGTGTGTTCCCCTGATGGTTTAATACACATGGGACATGTTACCACATGAACAGTATAAATGAGGAGAGTGTGTTCCCCTGATGGTTTAGTACACAGGGGACATGTTACCAGATGAACAGTATAAGTGAGGAGATTGTGTTCTCCTGATTGTTTAATATACACGGGACATGTCACCATGTGAACAGTATAAGTGAGGAGAGTGTGTTCCCCTGATGGTTTAATACACATGGGACATGTTACCAGATGAAAAGTATAAGTGAGGAGATTGTGTTCCCCTGATGGTTTAATAAGCACGGGACATGTTACCCGGTGAACAGTATAAGTGAGAAGAGAGAGTTTTCCCCTGATGGCTGAATATACACGGGACATGTTACCAGCTGATCAGTATAAGTGAGGAGAGTGTGTTCCCCTGATGGTTTAATATACACGGGACATGTTACCAGGTGAACAGTAGAAGTGAGGAGAGTGTGTTCCATTGTTGGTTTAATATACACAGGACTTGTTAACAGGTGAACAGTATAAGTGAGGAGAGTGTGTTCCCCTGATTGTTTAATACACACGGGACATGTCAGCAGGTGAAAAGTTTAAGTGAGGAGAGTGTGTTCCCCTGATGGTTTAATATACATGGGACATGTTACCAGGTGAACAGTTTAAGAGAGCAGAGTGTGTTCCCCTGATGGCTTAATGTACATGAGACATGTCAACAGGTGAATAGTATAAGTGAGGAGAATGTGTTCCCCTGATGGTTTAATACACACGGGACATGTTACCAGATGAACAGTATAAGTGAGGAGAGTGTGTTCCCCTGATGGTTTAATACACACGGGACATTGTACCAGATGAACAGTATAAGTGAGGAGATTGTGTTCCCCTGATGGTTTAATATACACGGGACAGGTTTCCAGGTGAACAGTATAAGTGAGGAGAGTGTGTTCCCCTGATGGTTTAATACACACGGGACAGGTTACCACATGAACAGTATAAGTGAGGAGAGTGTGTTCCCCTGATGGTTTAATACACACGGGACATGTTACCAGATGAACAGCATTAGTGAGGAGAGTGTGTTCCCCTCATGGTTTAGTACACACGGGACATGTTACCAGATGAACAGTATAAGTGAGGAGATTGTTTTCTCCTGATTGTTTAATAAACATGGGACATGTCACCAGGTGAACAGTATAAGTGAGGAGAGTGTGTTCCCCTGATGGTTTAATACATATGGGACATGTTACCAGATGAACAGTATAAGTGAGGAGAGTGTGTTCCCCTGATTGTTTTATATACACGGACATGTCAACAGATGAACAGTATAAGTGAGGAGAGTGTGTTCCCCTGATGGTTTAATATACACAGGTCATGTTACCAGGTGATCTGTATAAGTGAGGAGAGTGTGTTCCCCTGATTGTTTAATACTCACGGGACATGTTACCAGGTGAACAGTATAAGTGAGGAGAGTGTGTTCCCCTGATGGTTTAATATACACGGGACATGTCACCAGGTGAACAGTATAAGTGAGGAGAGTGTGTTCCCCTGATGGTTTAATAGACATGGGACATGTTACCACATGAACAGTATAAGTGAGGAGAGTGTGTTCCCCTGATGGTTTAGTACACACGGGACATGTTACCAGATGAACAGTATAAGTGAGGAGATTGTGTTCTCCTGATTGTTTAATATACACGGGACATGTTACCAAGTGAACAGTATAAGTGAGGAGAGTGTGTTCCCCTGATGGTTTAATATACACGGGACATGTCACCAGGTGAACAGTATAAGTGAGGAGAGAGTGTTCCACTGATGGTTTAATATACACAGGACATGTCACCAGGTGATCTGTATAAGTGAGGAGAGTGCGTTCCCCTGATTGTTTAATACTCACGGGACATGTTACCAGGTGAACAGTATAAGTGAGGAGAGTGTGTTCCCCTGATGGTTTAATACACATGGGACATGTTACCAGATGAAAAGTGTAAGTGAGGAGAGTGTGTTCCACTGATTGTTTTATATACACGGACATGTCAACAGGTGAACAGTATAAGTGAGGAGAGTGTGTTCCCCTGATGGTTTAATACGCACGGGACATGTTACCCGGTGAACAGTATAAGTGAGGAGAGTGTGTTCCCCTGATGGTTTAATATACACGGAACATGTTACCAGGTGAACAGTATAAGTGAGGAGAGTGTGTTCCCCTGATGGTTTAATACGCACGGGACATGTTACCCGGTGAACAGTATAAGTGAGGAGAGTGTGTTCCCCTGATTGTTTAATATACACAGGACATGTCACCAGGTGAACAGTATAAGTGAGGAGAGTGTTTTCCCCTGATGGTTTAATATACAAAGGACATGTTACCAGGTGAACAGTATAAGTGAGGAGATTGTGTTCCCCTGATGGTTTAATATAAACAGGACATGTCACCAGGTGAACAGTGTAAGTGAGGAGAGTGTGTTCCCCTGATGGTTTAATATACACGGAACATGTTACCAGGTGAGCAGTATAAGTGAGGAGAGTGTTTTCCCCTGATTGTTTAATATAAACAGGACATGTCACCAGGTGAACAGTGTAAGTGAGGAGAGTGTGTTCCCCTGATGGTTTAATATACACGGAACATGTTACCAGGTGAGCAGTATAAGTGAGGAGAGTGTGTTCCCCTGATTGTTTAATATACACAGGACATGTCACCAGGTGAACAGTGTAAGTGAGGAGAGTGTGTTCCCCTGATTGTTTAATGCTCACGAGACATGTTACCAGGTGAAAAGAATATTTGAGGAGAGTGTGTTCCCCTGATTGTTTAATATAAACAGGACATGTCACCAGGTGAACAGTGTAAGTGAGGAGAGTGTGTTCCCCTGCTGGTTTAATACACACTCGACATGTTACCAGATGAACAGTATAAGTGAGGAGATTGTGTTCCCCTGATGGTTTAATACACACGGGACATGTTACCAGATGAACAGTATAAGTGAAGAGAGTGTTTTCCCCTAATTGTTTTATATACACGGACATGTCAACAGGTGAACAGTATAAGTGAGGAGACTGTGTTCCCCTGATGGTTAAATATACACAGGACATGTTACCAGGTGAACAGTATAAGTGAGGAGAGTGTGTTCCCCTGATGGTTAAATATAGACAGGACATGTTACCAGATGAACAGTATAAGTGAGGAGAGTGTGTTCCCCTGATTGTTTTATATACACGGACATGTCAACAGGTGAACAGCAGAAGTGAGGAGAGTGTGTTCCCCTGATGGTTTAATACACACGGGACATGTTACCACATGAACAGTATAAGTGAGGAGATTGTGTTCTCCTGATTGTTTAATATACATGGGACATGTTACCAGGTGAACAGTATAAGTGAGGAGAGTGTGTTCCCCTGATGGTTTAATACACACGGGGCATGTTACCAGATGAACAGTATAAGTGAGGAGAGTGTGTTCCCCTGATGGTTTAATACACACGGGACAGGTTACCACATGAACAGTATAAGTGAGGAGAGTGTGTTCCCCTGATGGTTTAATACACACGGGACATGTTACCAGATGAACAGCATTAGTGAGGAGAGTGTGTTCCCCTCATGGTTTAGTACACACGGGACATGTTACCAGATGAACAGTATAAGTGAGGAGATTGTTTTCTCCTGATTGTTTAATAAACATGGGACATGTCACCAGGTGAACAGTATAAGTGAGGAGAGTGTGTTCCCCTGATGGTTTAATACATATGGGACATGTTACCAGATGAACAGTATAAGTGAGGAGAGTGTGTTCCCCTGATTGTTTTATATACACGGACATGTCAACAGATGAACAGTATAAGTGAGGAGAGTGTGTTCCCCTGATGGTTTAATATACACAGGTCATGTTACCAGGTGATCTGTATAAGTGAGGAGAGTGTGTTCCCCTGATTGTTTAATACTCACGGGACATGTTACCAGGTGAACAGTATAAGTGAGGAGAGTGTGTTCCCCTGATGGTTTAATATACACGGGACATGTCACCAGGTGAACAGTATAAGTGAGGAGAGTGTGTTCCCCTGATGGTTTAATAGACATGGGACATGTTACCACATGAACAGTATAAGTGAGGAGAGTGTGTTCCCCTGATGGTTTAGTACACACGGGACATGTTACCAGATGAACAGTATAAGTGAGGAGATTGTGTTCTCCTGATTGTTTAATATACACGGGACATGTTACCAAGTGAACAGTATAAGTGAGGAGAGTGTGTTCCCCTGATGGTTTAATATACACGGGACATGTCACCAGGTGAACAGTATAAGTGAGGAGAGAGTGTTCCACTGATGGTTTAATATACACAGGACATGTCACCAGGTGATCTGTATAAGTGAGGAGAGTGCGTTCCCCTGATTGTTTAATACTCACGGGACATGTTACCAGGTGAACAGTATAAGTGAGGAGAGTGTGTTCCCCTGATGGTTTAATACACATGGGACATGTTACCAGATGAAAAGTGTAAGTGAGGAGAGTGTGTTCCACTGATTGTTTTATATACACGGACATGTCAACAGGTGAACAGTATAAGTGAGGAGAGTGTGTTCCCCTGATGGTTTAATACGCACGGGACATGTTACCCGGTGAACAGTATAAGTGAGGAGAGTGTGTTCCCCTGATGGTTTAATATACACGGAACATGTTACCAGGTGAACAGTATAAGTGAGGAGAGTGTGTTCCCCTGATGGTTTAATACGCACGGGACATGTTACCCGGTGAACAGTATAAGTGAGGAGAGTGTGTTCCCCTGATTGTTTAATATACACAGGACATGTCACCAGGTGAACAGTATAAGTGAGGAGAGTGTTTTCCCCTGATGGTTTAATATACAAAGGACATGTTACCAGGTGAACAGTATAAGTGAGGAGATTGTGTTCCCCTGATGGTTTAATATAAACAGGACATGTCACCAGGTGAACAGTGTAAGTGAGGAGAGTGTGTTCCCCTGATGGTTTAATATACACGGAACATGTTACCAGGTGAGCAGTATAAGTGAGGAGAGTGTTTTCCCCTGATTGTTTAATATAAACAGGACATGTCACCAGGTGAACAGTGTAAGTGAGGAGAGTGTGTTCCCCTGATGGTTTAATATACACGGAACATGTTACCAGGTGAGCAGTATAAGTGAGGAGAGTGTGTTCCCCTGATTGTTTAATATACACAGGACATGTCACCAGGTGAACAGTGTAAGTGAGGAGAGTGTGTTCCCCTGATTGTTTAATGCTCACGAGACATGTTACCAGGTGAAAAGAATATTTGAGGAGAGTGTGTTCCCCTGATTGTTTAATATAAACAGGACATGTCACCAGGTGAACAGTGTAAGTGAGGAGAGTGTGTTCCCCTGCTGGTTTAATACACACTCGACATGTTACCAGATGAACAGTATAAGTGAGGAGATTGTGTTCCCCTGATGGTTTAATACACACGGGACATGTTACCAGATGAACAGTATAAGTGAAGAGAGTGTTTTCCCCTAATTGTTTTATATACACGGACATGTCAACAGGTGAACAGTATAAGTGAGGAGACTGTGTTCCCCTGATGGTTAAATATACACAGGACATGTTACCAGGTGAACAGTATAAGTGAGGAGAGTGTGTTCCCCTGATGGTTAAATATAGACAGGACATGTTACCAGATGAACAGTATAAGTGAGGAGAGTGTGTTCCCCTGATTGTTTTATATACACGGACATGTCAACAGGTGAACAGCAGAAGTGAGGAGAGTGTGTTCCCCTGATGGTTTAATACACACGGGACATGTTACCACATGAACAGTATAAGTGAGGAGATTGTGTTCTCCTGATTGTTTAATATACATGGGACATGTTACCAGGTGAACAGTATAAGTGAGGAGAGTGTGTTCCCCTGATGGTTTAATACACACGGGGCATGTTACCAGATGAACAGTATAAGTGAGGAGAGTGTGTTCCCCTGATTGTTTAATATACACGGGACATGTTACCAGGTGAACAGAATATGTGAGGAGAGTGTGTTCCCCTGATGGTTTAATATACGCAGGACATATTGCCAGGTGAACAGTATAATTGAAGAGAGTGTGTTCCCCTGATGGTTTAATATACACGGGACATGTTACCAGGAGAACAGTATAAGTGAGGAGAGTGTGTTCCCCTGAAGGTTTAATATACACCGGACATGTTACCATGTGAACAGTATTAGTGAGGAGAGAGTGTTCCCCGGATTGTTTAATACTGACGGGACATGTCACCAGGTGAACAGTATAAGTGAGGAGAGTGTGTTCCCCTGATGGTTTAATACACACGGATCATGTTACCAGATGAACAGTATAAGTGAGGAGATTTTGTTCCCCTGATGGTTTAATACACACGGGACATGTTACTAGGTGAACAGTATAAGTGAGGAGAGTGTGTTCCCCTGATTGTTTAATACACACGGGACATGTTACCAGATGAACAGTATAAGTGAGGAGAGTGTGTTCCCCGGATTGTTTAATACTGACGGGACATGTCACCAGGTGAACAGTATAAGTGAGGAGAGTGTGTTCCCCTGATGGTTTAATACACACGGGACATGTTACCAGGTGAACAGTATAAGTGAGGAGAGTGTGTTCCCCTGATGGTTTAATACACACGGGACATGTTACCAGGTGAACAGTATAAGTGAGGAGAGTGTGTTCCCCTGATGGTTTAATACACACGGGACATGTTACCAGGTGAACAGCATAAGTGAGGAGATTGTGTTCCCCTGATGGTTTAATACACACGGGACATGTTACTAGGTGAACAGTATAAGTGAGGAGAGTGTGTTCCCCTGATGGTTTAATACACACGGGACATGTTACTAGGTGAACAGTATAAGTGAGGAGATTGTGTTCCCCTGATGGTTTAATACACACGGGACATGTTACCAGGTGAACAGTATAAGTGAGGAGAGTGTGTTCCCCTGATGGTTTAATACACACGGGACATGTTACCAGGTGAACAGCATAAGTGAGGAGAGTGTGTTCCCCTGATTGTTTAATACACACAGGGCATGTTACCAGGTGAACAGCATAAGTGAGGAGAGTGTGTTCCCCTGATGGTTTAATACACACGGGACATGTTACTAGGTGAACCGTATAAGTGAGGAGAGTGTGTTCCCCTGATGGTTTAATACACACGGGACATGTTACTAGGTGAACAGTATAAGTGAGGAGAGTGTGTTCCCCTGATTGTTTAATACACACAGGGCATGTTACCAGGTGAACAGTATAAGTGAGGAGAGCGTGTTCCCCTGATGGTTTAATATACACGGGACCATGTTACCAGGTGAACAGTATAAGTGATGAGAGTGTGTTCCCCTGATGGTTTAATATGCATGGGACATGTTACCAGGTGAACAGTATAAGTGAGGAGACTGTGTTCCCCTGATGGTTTAATATACACGGGACATGTTACCAGGTGAACAGTATAAGTGAGGAGAGTTTGTTCCCCTGATTGTTTAATAACTGACGGGACATGTTTGCAGGTGAACAGTATAAGTGAGGAGAGTGTTTTCCCTTGATGGTTTAAGAGACACGGGACATGTTACCAGGTGAACAGTATAAGTGAGGAGAGTGTTTTCCCCTGATGGTTTAATATACACGGGACCATGTTACCAGGTGAACAGTATAAGTGATGAGAGTGTGTTCCCCTGATGGTTTAATATGCATGGGACATGTTACCAGGTGAACAGTATAAGTGAGGAGACTGTGTTCCCCTGATGGTTTAATATACACGGGACATGTTACCAGGTGAACAGTATAAGTGAGGAGAGCGTGTTCCCCTGATGGTTTAAAAACACGGGACCATGTTACCAGGTGAACAGTATAAGTGATGAGAGTGTGTTCCCCTGATGGTTTAATATGCATGGGACATGTTACAAGGAGAACAGTATAAGTGAGGAGACTGTGTTCCCCTGATGGTTTAATATACACTGGACATGTTACCAGGTGAACAGTATAAGTGAGGAGAGTTTGTTCCCCTGATTGTTTAATAACTGACGGGACATGTTTGCAGGTGAACAGTATAAGTGAGGAGAGTGTTTTCCCTTGATGGTTTAAGAGACACGGGACATGTTACCAGGTGAACAGTATAAGTGAGGAGAGTGTTTTCCACTGACGGTTTAATATACACGGGACATATTGCCAGGTGAACAGTATAATTGAAGAGAGTGTGTTCCCCTGATGGTTTAATGCACACAGGACATGTTACCAGGTGAACAGTATAAGTGAGGAGAGTGTGTTCCCCTGATGGTTTAATATAAACGGGACATGTTACCAGGTGAACATTATAAGTGAGGAGAGTGTGTTCCCCTGATGGTTTAATATACACGGGACATGTTACCAGGTGAACAGTATAAGTGAGGAGAGTGTGTTCCCCTGAAGGTTTAATATACACCGGACATGTTACCAGGTGAACAGTATAAGTGAGGAGAGTGCGTTCCCCTGATTCTTTAATATACACGTGACATGTTACCAGGTGACCAGTATAAGTGAGGAGAGTGTGTTCCCCTGATGGTTTAATATACAAGGGACATGTTACCAGGTGAACAGTATAAGTGAGGAGAGTGTGTTCCCCTGATGGTTTAATATAAACAGGACTTGTTAACAGGTGAACAGTATAAGTGAGGAGAGTGTGTTCCCCTGATTGTTTAATATACACGGGACATGTTAACAAGTGAACAGTATAAGTGAGGAGAGTGTGTGCCCCTGATGGTTTAATATAAACAGGACTTGTTAACAGGTGAACAGTATAAGTGAGGAGAGTGTGTTCCCCTGATTGTTTAATATACACGGGACATGTTAACAAGTGAACAGTATAAGTGAGGAGAGTGTGTTCCCCTGATTGTTTAATATACACGGGACATGTTAACAAGTGAACAGTATAAGTGAGGAGAGTGTGTTCCCCTGATTGTTTAATATACACGGGACATGTTAACAAGTGAACAGTATAAGTGAGGAGAGTGTGTTCCCCTGATTGTTTAATATACACGGGACATGTTACCAGGTGAACAGTATAAGTGAGGAGACTGCGTTCCCCTGATGGTTTAATATACACGGGACATGTTACCAGATGAATAGTATAAGTGAGGAGATTGTGTTCTCCTGATTGTTTAATATACACGGGACATGTCACCAGGTGAACAGTATAAGTGAGGAGAGTGTGTTCCCCAGATTGTTTAATACACACAGGCCATGTTACCAGGTGAACAGTATAAGTGAGGAGACTGCGTTCCCCTGATTGTTTAATATACACAGGCCATGTTACCAGGTGAACAGTATAAGTGAGGAGACTGCGTTCCCCCGATTGTTTAACATACACGGGACATGTCACCAGGTGAACAGTATAAGTGAGGAGAGTGTGTTCCCCTGATGGCTTAATATACACAGGACATGTTACCAGGTGAACAGGATAAGTGAGGAGAGTGTGTTCCCCTGATTGTTTAATATACAGGGGACATGTCACCAGGTGAACAGTGAAAGTGAGGAGATTGTGTTCCCCTGATGGTTTAATACACACGGGACATGTTACCAGGTGAACAGTATAAGTGAGGAGAGTGTGTTCCCCTGATTGTTTAATATACACAGGACATGTTACAAGGTGAACAGGATAAGTGAGGAGAGTGTGTTCCCCTGATTGTTTAATATACATAGGACATGTCACCCGGTGAACAGTGTAAGTGAGGAGAATGTGTTCCCCTGATGGTTTAATACACATGGGACATGACACCAGGTGAACAGTATAAGTGAGGAGAGTGTGTTCCCCTGATTGTTTAATGCTCACGGGACATGTTACCAGGTGAACAGAATATTTGAGGAGAGTGTGTTCCCCTGATGGTTTATAATACACGGGACATGTTACCAGATGAACAGTATAAGTGAGTAGAGTGTGTTCCCCTGATGGTTTAATACACACGGGACATGTTACCAGGTGAACAGAATATGTGAGGAGAGTGTGTTCCCCTGATGGTTTAATATACACAGGACATATCATCATTTGAACAGAATAAGTGAGGAGAGAGTGTTCCCCTGATGGTTGAATATACACGGAAAATGTTACCAGGTGAACAGTATAAGTGAGGAGAGTGTGTTCCCCTGATTGTTTAATATACACGGGACATGTTACCAGGTGAAGAGTATAAGTGAGGAGAGTGTGTTCCCCTGATGGTTTAATATACACAAGGCATATTACCAGGTGAACAGTATAAGTGAGGAGAGTGTGTTCCCCTGATGGTTTAATACACACGGGACATGTTATCAGGTGAACAGTATAAGTGAGGAGAGTGTGTTCCCCTGATTGTTTAATACACACGGGACATGTTACCAGGTGAACAGTATAAGTGAGGAGAGTGTGTTCCCCTGATGGTTTAATACTCACGGGACATGTTACCAGGTGAACAGTATAAGTGAGGAGAGTGTGTTCCCCTGATGGTTTCATATACACGGGACATGTTACCAGGAGAACAGTATAAGTGAGGGGAGTGCTTTCCCCTCATGGTTTAATATTCACGGGACATGTTACCAGGTGAACAGTATAATTGAGGAGAGTGTGTTCCCCTGATGGTTTAATATACACGGGACATGTTACCAGGTGAACAGTATAAGTGAGGAGAGTGTGTTCCCCTGATGGTTTAATACACACAGGACATATTACCAGGTGAACAGCATAAGTGAGGAGAGTGTGTTCCCCTGATGGTTTAATACTCACGGGACATGTTACCATCTGAACAGTTTAAGTTAGGAGAGTGTGTTCCCCTGATGGTTTAACACGCACGGGACATGTTACCAGGTGAACAGTATAAGTGAGGCGAGTCTTTTCCCCTGATTGTTTAATATACCCGGGACATGGCACCAGGTGAACAGTATAAGTGAGGAGAGTGTGTTCCCCTGATTGTTTAAGACACACGGGACATGTCACCGGGTGAGCAGTATAAGTGAGGAGAGTGTGTTCCCCTGATGGTTTAATACACACGGGAGATGTCACCAGGTGAACAGTAGAAGTGAGCAGATTGTTTTCCCCTGATGGTTAAATATGCAAAGGACATGTTACCAGGTGAACAGCATAAGTGAGGAGAGTGTGTTCCCCTGATGGTTTAATACTGACGGGACATGTTACCAGTTGAACAGTTTAAGTTAGGAGAGTGTGTTCCCCTGTTTGTTTAATACGGACGGGACATGTTACCAGGTGATCTGTATAAGTGAGGAGAATGTGTTCCCCTGATTGTTTAATATACACGGGACATGTTACCAGGTGAACAGTATAAGTGAGGAGAATGTGTTCCCCTGTTTGTTTAATACGCACGGGACATGTTACCAGGTGAACAGTATAAGTGAGGAGAATGTGTTCCGCTGATGGTTTAATATACACGGGACATGTTACCAAGTGAACAGTATAAGTGAGGAGAATGTGTTCCCCTGATGGTTTAATATACACGGGACATGTTACCAAGTGAACAGTATAAGTGAGGAGAATGTGTTCCCCTTA
This sequence comes from Heterodontus francisci, assembly GCF_036365525.1. Lineage (NCBI taxonomy): Eukaryota > Metazoa > Chordata > Chondrichthyes > Heterodontiformes > Heterodontidae > Heterodontus > Heterodontus francisci. The sequence goes on from NW_027142054.1 coordinate 96,611, forward strand.
TTGTTTAATACGCACGGGACATGTTACCAGGTGAACAGGATAAGTGAGGAGAGTGTGTTCCCCTGATGGTTTAATATACACGGGACATGTTACCAGGTGAACAGTATAAGTGAGGAGACTGTGTTCCCCTGATGGTTTAATATACACGGGACATGTTACCAGGTGAACAGTATAAGTGAGGAGAGTTTGTTCCCCTGATTTTCTAATAACTGACGGGACATGTTTGCAGGTGAACAGTATAAGTGAGGAGAGTGTTTTCCCTTGATGGTTTAAGAGACACGGGACATGTTACCAGGTGAACAGTATAAGTGAGGAGAGTGTTTTCCACTGATGGTTTAATATACACGGGACCATGTTACCAGGTGAACAGTATAAGTGATGAGAGTGTGTTCCCCTGATGGTTTAATATGCATGGGACATGTTACCAGGTGAACAGTAGAAGTGAGGAGACTGTGTTCCCCTGATGGTTTAATATACACGGGACATGTTACCAGGTGAACAGTATAAGTGAGGAGAGCGTGTTCCCCTGATGGTTTAATATACACGGGACCATGTTACCAGGTGAACAGTATAAGTGATGAGAGTGTGTTCCCCTGATGGTTTAATATGCATGGGACATGTTACCAGGTGAACAGTATAAGTGAGGAGACTGTGTTCCCCTGATGGTTTAATATACACGGGACATGTTACCAGGTAAACAGTATAAGTGAGGAGAGTTTGTTCCCCTGATTGTTTAATAACTGACGGGACATGTTTGCAGGTGAACAGTATAAGTGAGGAGAGCGTTTTCCCTTGATGGTTTAAGAGACACGGGACATGTTACCAGGTGAACAGTATAAGTGAGGAGAGTGTTTTCCCCTGATGGTTTAAGAGACACGGGACATGTTACCAGGTGAACAGTATAAGTGAGGAGAGTGTTTTCCACTGACGGTTTAATATACACGGGACATATTGCCAGGTGAACAGTATAATTGAAGAGAGTGTGTTCCCCTGATGGTTTAATGCACACAGGACATGTTACCAGGTGAACAGTATAAGTGAGGAGAGTGTGTTCCCCTGATGGTTTAATATAAACGGGACATGTTACCAGGTGAAAATTATAAGTGAGGAGAGTGTGTTCCCCTGATGGTTTAATATACACGGGACATGTTACCAGGTGAACAGTATAAGTTAGGAGAGTGTGTTCCCCTGAAGGTTTAATATACACCGGACATGTTACCAGGTGAACAGTATAAGTGAGGAGAGTGCGTTCCCCTGATTCTTTAATATACAAGGGACATGTTACCAGGTGAACAGTATAAGTGAGGAGAGTGTGTTCCCCTGATGGTTTAATAAAAACAGGACTTGTTAACAGGTGAACAGTATAAGTGAGGAGAGTGTGTTCCCCTGATTGTTTAATATACATGGGACATGTTAACAAGTGAACAGTATAAGTGAGGAGAGTGTGTTCCCCTGATTGTTTAATATACATGGGACATGTTAACAGGTGAACAGTATAAGTGAGGAGAGTGTGTTCCCCTGATTGTTTAATATACACGGGACATGTTAACAATTGAACAGTATAAGTGAGGAGAGTGTGTTCCCCTGATTGTTTAATATACACGGGACATGTTAACAAGTGAACAGTATAAGTGAGGAGAGTGTGTTCCCCTGATTGTTTAATATACACGGGACATGTTAACAAGTGAACAGTATAAGTGAGGAGAGTGTGTTCCCCTGATTGTTTAATATACACGGGACATGTTACCAGGTGAACAGTATAAGTGAGGAGACTGCGTTCCCCTGATGGTTTAATATACACGGGACATGTTACCAGATGAATAGTATAAGTGAGGAGATTGTGTTCTCCTGATTGTTTAATATACACGGGACATGTCACCAGGTGAACAGTATAAGTGAGGAGAGTGTGTTCCCCAGATTGTTTAATACACACAGGCCATGTTACCAGGTGAACAGTATAAGTGAGGAGACTGCGTTCCCCTGATTGTTTAATATACACAGGCCATGTTACCAGGTGAACAGTATAAGTGAGGAGACTGCGTTCCCCTGATTGTTTAACATACACGGGACATGTTACCAGGTGAACAGTATAAGTGAGGAGAATGTGTTCCCCTGATGGTTTAATACACACGGGACATGTCACCAGGTGAACAGTATAAGTGAGGAGAGTGTGTTCCCCTGATGGCTTAATATACACAGGACATGTTACCAGGTGAACAGGATAAGTGAGGAGAGTGTGTTCCCCTGATTGTTTTATATACAGGGGACATGTCACCAGGTGAACAGTGTAAGTGAGGAGATTGTGTTCCCCTGATGGTTTAATACACAAGGGACATGTTACCAGGTGAACAGTATAAGTGAGGAGAGTGTGTTCCCCTGATTGTTTAATATACACAGGACATGTTACAAGGTGAACAGGATAAGTGAGGAGAGTGTGTTCCCCTGATTGTTTAATATACATGGGACATGTCACCCGGTGAACAGTGTAAGTGAGGAGAGTGTGTTCCCCTGATGGTTTAATACACATGGGACATGACACCAGGTTAACAGTATAGGTGAGGAGAGTGTGTTCCCCTGATGGTTTAATACACATGGGACATGACACCAGGTGAACAGTATAAGTGAGGAGAGTGTGTTCCCCTGATTGTTTAATGCACACGGGACATGTTACCAGGTGAACAGAATATTTGAGGAGAGTGTGTTCCCCTGATTGTTTAATATACACGGGACATGTTACCAGATGAACAGTATAAGTGAGTAGAGTGTGTTCCCCTGATGGTTTAATACGCACGGGACATGTTACCAGGTGAACAGAATATGTGAGGAGAGTGTGTTCCCCTGATGGTTTAATATACACAGGACATATCATCATTTGAACAGAATAAGTGAGGAGAGAGTGTTCCCCTGATGGTTGAATATACACGGAAAATGTTACCAGGTGAACAGTATAAGTGAGGAGAGTGTGTTCCCCTGATTGTTTAATATACACGGGACATGTTACCAGGTGAAGAGTATAAGTGAGGAGAGTGTGTTCCCCTGATGGTTTAATATACACAAGGCATATTACCAGGTGAACAGTATAAGTGAGGAGAGTGTGTTCCCCTGATGGTTTAATACACACGGGACATGTTATCAGGTGAACAGTATAAGTGAGGAGAGTGTGTTCCCCTGATTGTTTAATACACATGGGACATGTTACCAGGTGAACAGTATAAGTGAGGAGAGTGTGTTCCCCTGATGGTTTAATACACACGGGACATGTTACCAGGTGAACAGTATAAGTGAGGAGAGAGTGTTCCCCTGATGGTTTCATACACACGGGACATGTTACCTGGAGAACAGTATAAGTGAGGGGAGTGCTTTCCCCTCATGGTTTAATATTCACGGGACATGTTACCAGGTGAACAGTATAATTGAGGAGAGTGTGTTCCCCTGATGGTTTAATATACACGGGACATGTTACCAGGTGAACAGTATAAGTGAGGAGAGTGTGTTCCCCTGATGGTTTAATACACACAGGACATATTACCAGGTGAACAGCATAAGTGAGGAGAGTGTGTTCCCCTGATGGTTTAATACTCACGGGACATGTTACCAGGTGAACAGTATAAGTGAGGCGAGTCTTTTCCCCTGATTGTTTAATATACCCGGGACATGGCACCAGGTGAACAGTATAAGTGAGGAGAGTGTGTTCCCCTGATTGTTTAATACACACGGGACATGTCACCGGGTGAGCAGTATAAGTGAGGAGAGTGTGTTCCCCTGATGGTTTAATACACACGGGACATGTCACCAGGTGAACAGTAGAAGTGAGCAGATTGTTTTCCCCTGATGGTTAAATATGCAAAGGACATGTTACCAGGTGAACAGTATAAGTGAGGAGAGTGTGTTCCCCTGATGGTTTAATACTGACGGGACATGTTACCAGCTGAACAGTTTAAGTTAGGAGAGTGTGTTCCCCTGTTTGTTTAATACGGACGGGACATGTTACCAGGTGAACTGTATAAGTGAGGAGAATGTGTTCCCCTGATTGTTTAATATACACGGGACATGTTACCAGGTGAACAGTATAAGTGAGGAGAATGTGTTCCCCTGTTTGTTTAATACGCACGGGACATGTTACCAGGTGAACAGTATAAGTGAGGAGAATGTGTTCCCCTGATGGTTTAATATACACGGGACATGTTACCAAGTGAACAGTATAAGTGAGGAGAATGTGTTCCCCTGATGGTTTAATATACACGGGACATGTTACCAAGTGAACAGTATAAGTGAGGAGAATGTGTTCCCCTTATTGTTTAATACGCACGGGACATGTTACCAGGTGAACAGTATAAGTGAGGAGAGTGTGTTCCCCTGATGGTTTAATATACACGGGACATGTTACCAGGTGAACAGTATAAGTGAGGAGACTGTGTTCCCCTGATGGTTTAATATACACGGGACATGTTACCAGGTGAACAGTATAAGTGAGGAGAGTTTGTTCCCCTGATTGTTTAATAACTGACGGGACATGTTTGCAGGTGAACAGTATAAGTGAGGAGAGTGTTTTCCCTTGATGGTTTAATATACACGGGACATGTTACCAGGTGAACAGTATAAGTGAGGAGAGTTTGTTCCCCTGATTGTTTAATAACTGACGGGACATGTTTGCAGGTGAACAGTATAAGTGAGGAGAGTGTTTTCCCCTGATGGTTTAAGAGACACGGGACATGTTACCAGGTGAACAGTATAAGTGAGGAGAGTGTTTTCCCCTGATGGTTTAATATACACGGGACCATGTTACCAGGTGAACAGTATAAGTGATGAGAGTGTGTTCCCCTGATGGTTTAATATGCATGGGACATGTTACCAGGTGAACAGTATAAGTGAGGAGACTGTGTTCCCCTGATGGTTTAATATACACGGGACATGTTACCAGGTGAACAGTATAAGTGAGGAGAGCGTGTTCCCCTGATGGTTTAATATACACGGGACCATGTTACCAGGTGAACAGTATAAGTGATGAGAGTGTGTTCCCCTGATGGTTTAATATGCATGGGACATGTTACCAGGTGAACAGTATAAGTGAGGAGACTGTGTTCCCCTGATGGTTTAATATACACGGGACATGTTACCAGGTGAACAGTATAAGTAAGGAGAGTTTGTTCCCCAAATTGTTTAATAACTGACGGGACATGTTTGCAGGTGAACAGTATAAGTGAGGAGAGTGTTTTCCCTTGATGGTTTAAGAGACACGGGACATGTTACCAGGTGAACAGTATAAGTGAGGAGAGTGTTTTCCCCTGATGGTTTAAGAGACACGGGACATGTTACCAGGTGAACAGTATAAGTGAGGAGAGTGTTTTCCACTGACGGTTTAATATACACGGGACATATTGCCAGGTGAACAGTATAATTGAAGAGAGTGTGTTCCCCTGATGGTTTAATGCACACAGGACATGTTACCAGGTGAACAGTATAAGTGAGGAGAGTGTGTTCCCCTGATGGTTTAATATAAACGGGACATGTTACCAGGTGAACATTATAAGTGAGGAGAGTGTGTTCCCCTGATGGTTTAATATACACGGGACATGTTACCAGGTGAACAGTATAAGTGAGGAGAGTGTGTTCCCCTGAAGGTTTAATATACACCGGACATGTTACCAGGTGAACAGTATAAGTGAGGAGAGTGCGTTCCCCTGATTCTTTAATATACACGGGACATGTTACCAGGTGAACAGTATAAGTGAGGAGAATGTGTTCCCCTGATGGTTTAATATACACGGGACATGTTACCAAGTGAACAGTATAAGTGAGGAGAATGTGTTCCCCTGATGGTTTAATATACACGGGACATGTTACCAAGTGAACAGTATAAGTGAGGAGAGTGCGTTCCCCTGATTCTTTAATATACACGGGACATGTTACCAGGTGACCAGTATAAGTGAGGAGAGTGTGTTCCCCTGATGGTTTAATATACAAGGGACATGTTACCAGGTGAACAGTATAAGTGAGGAGAGTGTGTTCCCCTGATGGTTTAATATAAACAGGACTTGTTAACAGGTGAACAGTATAAGTGAGGAGAGTGTGTTCCCCTGATTGTTTAATATACAGGGGACATGTTAACAAGTGAACAGTATAAGTGAGGAGAGTGTGTGCCCCTGATGGTTTAATATAAACAGGACTTGTTAACAGGTGAACAGTATAAGTGAGGAGAGTGTGTTCCCCTGATTGTTTAATATACACGGGACATGTTATCAAGTGAACAGTAAAAGTGAGGAGAGTGTGTTCCCCTGATTGTTTAATGTACACGGGACATGTTAACAAGTGAACAGTATAAGTGAGGAGAGTGTGTTCCCCTGATTGTTTAATATACACGGGACATGTTAACAAGTGAACAGTATAAGTGAGGAGAGTGTGTTCCCCTGATTGTTTAATATACACGGGACATGTTACCAGGTGAACAGTATAAGTGAGGAGACTGCGTTCCCCTGATGGTTTAATATACACGGGACATGTTACCAGATGAATAGTATAAGTGAGGAGATTGTGTTCTCCTGATTGTTTAATATACACGGGACATGTCACCAGGTGAACAGTATAAGTGAGGAGAGTGTGTTCCCCAGATTGTTTAATACACACAGGCCATGTTACCAGGTGAACAGTATAAGTGAGGAGACTGCGTTCCCCTGATTGTTTAATATACACAGGCCATGTTACCAGGTGAACAGTATAAGTGAGGAGACTGCGTTCCCCTGATTGTTTAACATACACGGGACATGTAACCAGGTGAACAGTGTAAGTGCGGAGATTGTGTTCCCCTGATGGTTTAATACACACGGGACATGTTACCAGGTGAACAGTATAAGTGAGGAGAGTGTGTTCCCCTGATTGTTTAATATACACAGGACATGTTACAAGGTGAACAGGATAAGTGAGGAGAATGTGTTCCCCTGATTGTTTAATATACATGGGACATGTCACCCGGTGAACAGTGTAAGTGAGGAGAGTGTGTTCCCCTGATGGTTTAATACACATGGGACATGTTACCAGGTGAACAGTATAAGTGAGGAGAGTGTGTTCCCCTGATGGTTTAATACACATGGGACATGACACCAGGTGAACAGTATAAGTGAGGAGAGTGTGTTCCCCTGATTGTTTAATGCTCACGGGACATGTTACCAGGTGAACAGAATATTTGAGGAGAGTGTGTTCCCCTGATGGTTTAATACACATGGTACATGTTACCAGGTGAACAGTATAAGTGAGTAGAGTGTGTTCCCCTGATGGTTTAATACGCACGGGACATGTTACCAGGTGAACAGAATATGTGAGGAGAGTGTGTTCCCCTGATGGTTTAATATACACAGGACATATCATCATTTGAACAGAATAAGTGAGGAGAGAGTGTTCCCCTGATGGTTGAATATACACGGAAAATGTTACCAGGTGAACAGTATAAGTGAGGAGAGTGTGTTCCCCTGATTGTTTAATATACACGGGACATGTTACCAGGTGAAGAGTATAAGTGAGGAGAGTGTGTTCCCCTGATGGTTTAATATACACAAGGCATATTACCAGGTTAACAGTATAAGTGAGGAGAGTGTGTTCCCCTGATGGTTTAATACACACGGGACATGTTATCAGGTGAACAGTATAAGTGAGGAGAGTGTGTTCCCCTGATTGTTTAATACACACGGGACATGTTACCAGGTGAACAGTATAAGTGAGGAGAGTGTGTTCCCCTGATGGTTTAATACACACGGGACATGTTACCAGGTGAACAGTATAAGTGAGGAGAGTGTGTTCCCCTGATGGTTTCATATACACGGGACATGTTACCAGGAGAACAGTATAAGTGAGGGGAGTGCTTTCCCCTCATGGTTTAATATTCACGGGACATGTTACCAGGTGAACAGTATAATTGAGGAGAGTGTGTTCCCCTGATGGTTTAATATACACGGGACATGTTACCAGGTGAACAGTATAAGTGAGGAGAGTGTGTTCCCCTGATGGTTTAATACACACAGGACATATTACCAGGTGAACAGCATAAGTGAGGAGAGTGTGTTCCCCTGATGGTTGAATACTCACGGGACATGTTACCAGCTGAACAGTTTAAGTTAGGAGAGTGTGTTCCCCTGATGGTTTAACACGCACGGGACATGTTACCAGGTGAACAGTATAAGTGAGGCGAGTCTTTTCCCCTGATTGTTTAATATACCCGGGACATGGCACCAGGTGAACAGTATAAGTGAGGAGAGTGTGTTCCCCTGATTGTTTAATACACACGGGTCATGTCACCGGGTGAGCAGTATAAGTGAGGAGAGTGTGTTCCCCTGATGGTTTAATACACACGGGACATGTCACCAGGTGAACAGTAGAAGTGAGCAGATTGTTTTCCCCTGATGGTTAAATATGCAAAGGACATGTTACCAGGTGAACAGTATAAGTGAGGAGAGTGTGTTCCCCTGATGGTTTAATACTGACGGGACATGTTACCAGCTGAACAGTTTAAGTTAGGAGAGTGTGTTCCCCTGTTTGTTTAATACGGACGGGACATGTTACCAGGTGAACTGTATAAGTGAGGAGAATGTGTTCCCCTGATTGTTTAATATACACGGGACATGTTACCAGGTGAACAGTATAAGTGAGGAGAATGTGTTCCCCTGTTTGTTTAATACGCACGGGACATGTTACCAGGTGAACAGTATAAGTGAGGAGAATGTGTTCCCCTGATGGTTTAATATACACGGGACATGTTACCAAGTGAACAGTATAAGTGAGGAGAATGTGTTCCCCTGATGGTTTAATATACACGGGACATGTTACCAAGTGAACAGTATAAGTGAGGAGAATGTGTTCCCCTTATTGTTTAATACGCACGGGACATGTTACCAGGTGAACAGTATAAGTGAGGAGAGTGTGTTCCCCTGATGCTTTAATATACACGGGACATGTTACCAGGTGAACAGTATAAGTGAGGAGAGTGTGTTCCCCTGATTGTTTAATATACCCGGGACATGGCACCAGGTGAACAGTATAAGTGAGGAGAGTGTGTTCCCCTGATTGTTTAATACACACGGGACATGTCACCAAGTGAAATGTATAATTGAGGAGAGTGTGTTCCCCTAATGGTTTAATATACACGGGTCATGTTCCCAGGTGAACAGTATAAGTGAGGAGAGTGTGTTCCCCTTATGGTTTAATACACACGGGACATGTTATCAGGTGAACAGTATAAGTGAGGAGAGTGTGTTCCCCTGATTGTTTAATGCACACGGGAAATGTTACCAGGTGAACAGTATAAGTGAGGAGAGTGTGTTCCCCTGATGGTTTCATATACACGGGACATGTTACCAGGAGAACCGTATAAGTGAGGGGACTGCTTTCCCCTCATGGTTTAATATTCACGGGACATGTTACCAGGTGAACAGTATAATTGAGGAGAGTGTGTTCCCCTGATGGTTTAATATACACGGGACATGTTACCAGGTGAACAGTGTCCGTGAGGAGAGTGTGTTCCCCTGATTGTTTAATACACACAGGACATGTTACCAGCTGAACAGTATAAGTGAGGAGAGTGTGTTCCCCTGATGGTTTAACACGCACGGGACATGTTACCAGGTGAACAGTATAAGTGAGGAGAGTCTTTTCCCCTGATTGTTTAATATACCCGGGACATGGCACCAGGTGAACAGTGTAAGTGAGGAGAGTGTGTTCCCCTGATTGTTTAATACTGACGGGACATGTCAACAGGTGAACAGTATAAGTGAGGAGAGTGTGTTCCCCTGATGGTTTGATATACACAGGACATGTTACCAGGTGAACAGTGTAAGTGAGGAGAGTGTGTTCCCCTGATGGTTTAATACGCACGGGACATGTCACCAAGTGAACTGTATAAGTGAGGAGAGTGTGTTCCCCTGAAGGTTTAATGCACACAGGACATTTTACCAGGTGAACAGTGTAAGTGAGGAGAGTGTGTTCCCCTGATGGTTTAATATACACGGGATATGTTACCAGGTGAACAGTATAAGTGAGGAGAGTGTGTTCCCCTGATGGTTTCATGTACACGGGACATGTTACCAGGTGAACAGTGTGCGTGAGGAGAGTGTGTTCCCCTGATTGTTTAATACACACAGGACATATTACCAGGTGAACAGTATAAGTGAGGAGAGAGTGTTCCACTGATCGTTTAATAAACACGGGATATGTTCCCTGGTGAACAGTATAAGTGAGGAGAGTCTGTTCCCCTGATTGTTTAATACACAGGGGACATGTCACCGGGTGAGCAGCATTAGTGAGGAGAGTGTGTTCCCCTGATTGTTTAATACACACGGGACATGTCACCAGGTGAACAGTAGAAGTGAGCAGATTGTTTTCCCCTGATGGTTAAATATGCAAAGGACATGTTACCACGTGAACAGTATAAGTGAGGAGAGTGTGTTCCCCTGATTGTTTAATACACACGGGACATGTCACCAGGTGAACAGTAGAAGTGAGCAGATTGTTTTCCCCTGATGGTTAAATATGCAAAGGACATGTTACCAGATGAACAGTATAAGTGAGGAGAGTGTGTTCCCCTGATGGTTTAACACGCACGGGACATGTTACCAGGTGAACAGTATAAGTGAGGAGAGTGAATTCCCCTGATTGTTTAATACACACAGGACATGTCACCAGGTGAACAGGACAAGTGAGGAGAATGTGTTCCCCTGATGGTTTAATATTCACTAGACATGTTACCAGATGAACAGTCTAAGTGAGGAGAGTGTGTTCCCCTGATGATTTAATGCACACAGGACATGTTAGCAGGTGAACAGTATAAGTGAGGAGAGAGTGTTCCCCTGATGGTTTAATATTCACGGGACATGTCACCAGGTGAACAGTATAAGTGAGGAGAGTGTGTTCCCCTGATTGTTTAATATACACAGGACATGATACCAGGTGAACAGTATAAGTGAGGAGAGTGAATTCCCCTGATGGTTTAAGACGCACGGGACATGTTACCAGGTGAACAGTATAAGTGAGGAGATTGCTTTCCCCTGATGGTTTAATATTCACGGGACATGTTGCCAGGTGAACAGTATAAGTGAGGAGAGTGTGTTCCCCTGATGGTTTAATACACACAGGACATGTTACCAGGTGAACAGTATAAGTGAGGAGATTGCTTTCCCCTGATGGTTTAATATTCACGGGACATGTTACCAGGTGAACAGTGTAAGTGAGGAGAGTGTGTTCCCCTGATTGTTTAATACTCACGGGACATGTTACCAGGTGAACAGTATATGTGAGGAGAGTGTGTTCCCCTGATGGTTTAATATACACGGGACATGTTACCAGGTGAACAGTATAAGTGAGGAGAATGTGTTCCCCTGATGGTTTAATATACACGGGACATGTTACCAGGGGAACAGTATAAGTGAGGAGAGTGTGTTCCCCTGATGGTTTAATATACACGGGACATGTTACCAGATGAACAGTATAAGTGAGGCGAGTGTGTTCACCTGATGGTTTAGTACGCACGGGACATGTCACCAAGTGAACTGTATAAGTGAGGAGAGTGTGTTCCCCTGATGGTTTAATGCACACAAGACATTTTACCAGGTGAACAGTATAAGTGAGGAGAGTGTGTTCCCCTGATGGTTTAATATACAAGGGACATGGTACCAGGTAAACAGTATAAGTGAGGAGAGTGTGTTCCCCTGATGGTTTAATATACACAGGGCATGTTACCAGGTGAACAGTATAGGTGAGGAGATTGTGTTCCTCTGATGGTGTAATGCATACGGGACATGTTATCAGGTGAACGGTATAAGTGAGGAGATTGTGTTCCCCTGATGGTGTAATGCACACGGGACATGTTTCCAGGTGAACAGTATAAGTGAGGAGAATGTGTTCCCCTGATTGTTTAATACACACGGGATATGTTACCAAGTGAACAGTATAAGTGAGGAGAGTGCGTTCCCCTGATTGCTTAATACACACGGGACATGTTACCAGGTGAACAGTATAAGTGAGGAGAATGTGTTCCCCTGTTGGTTTAATACACACGGGACATTTTACCAAGTGAACAGTATAAGTGAGGAGAATGTGTTCCCCTGATTGTTTAATACGCAAGGGACATGTTACCAGGTGAACAGTATAAGTGAGGAGAGTGTGTTCCCCTGATTGTTCAATAGTCATGGGACATGTTACCAGGTGAACAGTATAAGTGAGGCGAGTGTGTTCCCCTGATGGTTTAATATACACGTGACATGTGACTAGGTGAACAGTATAAGTGAGGAGAGTGTGTTCTCCTGATGGTTTAATATACACGGGACATGTCACCAGGTAAACAGTATATGTGAGGAGAGTGTGTTCCCCTGATGGTTTAATATACACAGGGCATGTTACCAGGTGAACAGTATAAGTGAGGAGATTGTGTTCCCCTGATGGTTTAATACACACAGGACATGTTACCAGGCGAACAGTATAAGTGAGGAGAATGTGTTCCCCTGATTGTTTAATACACACGGGACATGTTCCCAGGAGAAAAGTCTAAGTGAGGAGAGTGCTTTCCCCTGATGGTTTAATATTCACGGGACATTTCATCAAGTGAACAGTATAAGTGAGGAGAGAGTGTTCCACTGATGGTTTAATACGCACGGGACATGTTACCAGGAGAAAAGTCTAAGTGAGGAGAGTGCTTTCCCCTGATGGTTTAATATTCACGGGACATTTCATCAAGTGAACAGTATAAGTGAGGAGAGAGTGTTCCACTGATGGTTTAATACGCACGGGACATGTTACCAGGAGAAAAGTCTAAGTGAGGAGAGTGCTTTCCCCTGATGGTTTATATTCACGGGACATGTTTCCAAGTGAACAGTGTAAGTGAGGAGAGTGTGTTCCCCTGATGGTTTAATATTCACGGGACATGTTACCAGGTGAACTGTATAAGTGAGGAGAGTGTGTTCCCCTGATGGTTTAATACTGACGGGACATGTTACCAGATGAACAGTGTAAGTGAGGAGAGTGTGTTCCCCTGATGGTTTAATACACACAGGATATGTTAGCAGCTGAACAGTATAAGTGAGGCGAGTGTGTTCACCTGATGGTTTAATACGCACGGGACATGTCACCAAGTGAACTGTATAAGTGAGGAGAGTGTGTTCCCCTGATGGTTTAATGCACACAAGACATTTTACCAGGTGAACAGTATAAGTGAGGAGAGTGTGTTCCCCTGATGGTTTAATATACAAGGGACATGGTACCAGGTAAACAGTATAAGTGAGGAGAGTGTGTTCCCCTGATGGTTTAATATACACAGGGCATGTTACCAGGTGAACAGTATAGGTGAGGAGATTGTGTTCCCCTGAAGGTGTAATGCACACGGGACATGTTATCAGGTGAACGGTATAAGTGAGGAGATTGTGTTCCCCTGATGGTGTAATGCACACGGGACATGTTTCCAGGTGAACAGTATAAGTGAGGAGAGTGTGTTCCCCTGTTGGTTTAATAAGCATGGGACATTTTACCAAGTGAACAGTATAAGTGAGGAGAGTGCGTTCCCCTGATTGCTTAATACACACGGGACATGTTACCAGGTGAACAGTATAAGTGAGGAGAATGTGTTCCCCTGTTAGTTTAATACACACGGGACATTTTACCAAGTGAACAGTATAAGTGAGGAGAATGTGTTCCCCTGATTGTTTAATACGCACGGGACATGTCACCAGGTGAACAGTATAAGTGAGGAGAGTGTGTTCCCCTGATTGTTCAATAGTCATGGGACATGTTACCAGGTGAACAGTATAAGTGAGGCGAGTGTGTTCCCCTGATGGTTTAATAAACACGTGACATGTGACTAGGTGAACAGTATAAGTGAGCAGAGTGTGTTCTCCTGATGGTTTAATATACACGGGACATGTCACCAGGTAAACAGTATATGTGAGGAGAGTGTGTTCCCCTGATGGTTTAATATACACAGGGCATGTTACCAGGTGAACAGTATAAGTGAGGAGATTGTGTTCCCCTGATGGTTTAATACACACAGGACATGTTACCAGGTGAACAGTATAAGTGTGGAGAGTGTGTTCCCCTAATGTTTTAATACACACAGGACATGTTACCCGGTGAACAGTATAAGTGAGGAGATTGTGTTCCCCTGATTGTTTAATACTGACAGGACATGTCACCAGGCGAACAGTATAAGTGAGGAGAATGTGTTCCCCTGATTGTTGAATACACACGGGACATGTTACCAGGAGAAATGTCTAAGTGAGGAGAGTGCTTTCCCCTGATGGTTTAATATTCACGGGACATTTCATCAAGTGAACAGTATAAGTGAGGAGAGAGTGTTCCACTGATGGTTTAATACGCACGGGACATGTTACCAGGAGAAAAGTCTAAGTGAGGAGAGTGCTTTCCCCTGATGGTTTAATATTCACGGGACATTTCATCAAGTGAACAGTATAAGTGAGGAGAGAGTGTTTCACTGATGGTTTAATACTGACGGGACATGTTACCAGATGAACAGTATAAGTGAGGAGAGTGTGTTCCCCTGATGGTTTAATACGCACGGGACATGTTACCAGGAGAAAAGTCTAAGTGAGGAGAGTGCTTTCCCCTGATGGTTTATATTCACGGGACATGTTTCCAAGTGAACAGTGTAAGTGAGGAGAGTGTGTTCCCCTGATGGTTTAATATTCACGGGACATGTTACCAGGTGAACTGTATAAGTGAGGAGAGTGTGTTCCCCTGATGGTTTAATACTGACGGGACATGTTACCAGATGAACAGTGTAAGTGAGGAGAGTGTGTTCCCCTGATGGTTTAATACACACAGGATATGTTAGCAGCTGAACAGTATAAGTGAGGAGAGAGTGTTCCCCTGATGGTTTAATATGCACGGGACATGTCACCAGGTGAACAGGATAAGTGAGTAGAATGTGTTCCCCTGATGGTTTAATATTCACTGGACATGTTACCAGATGAACAGTATAAGTGAGGAGAGTGTGTTCCCCTGATGCTTTAATATGTTCGGGACATGTTACCAGGTGAACAGTATAAGTGAGGAGAATGTGTTCCCCTGATGGTTTAATATTCACTGGACATGTTACCAGATGAACAGTATAAGTGAGGAGAATGTGTTCCCCTGATGGTTTAATATTCACTGGACATGTTACCAGGTGAACAGTATAAGTGAGGAGAGTGTGCTCCCTTGTTGGTTTAATATTCACTGGACATGTTACCAGGTGAACAGTATAAGTGAGGAGAATGTGTTCCCCTGATGGTTTAATATTCACTGGACATGTTACCAGGTGAACAGTATAAGTGAGGAGAGTGTGCTCCCTTGTTGGTTTAATATTCACTGGACATGTTACCAGGTGAACAGTATAAGTGAGGAGAATGTGTTCCCCTGATGGTTTAATATTCACTGGACATGTTACCAGGTGAACAGTATAAGTGAGGAGAGTGTGTTCCCCTGATGGTTTAATATGCACGGGACATGTTACCAGATGAACAGTATAAGTGATGAGAGTGTGTTCCCCTGATGGTTTAATATTCACTGGACATGTTACCAGGTGAACAGTATAAGTGAGGAGAATGTGTTCCCCTGATGGTTTAATATTCACTGGACATGTTACCAGGTGAACAGTATAAGTGAGGAGAGTGTGTTCCCCTGGTGGTTTAATATTCACTGCACATGTTACCAGATGAACAGTATAAGTGAGGAGAGTGAGTTCCCCTGATGGTTTAATATACACGGGACATGTTACCAGGTGAACAGTATAAGTGAGGAGAGTGTGTTCCCCTTATGGTTTAATACGCACGGGACATGTTACCAGCTGAACAGTATAAGTGAGGAGAGTGTGTTCCCCTGATGGTTTCATATACACGGGACATGTTACCAGGCGAACAGTATAAGTGAGGAGAGTGTGCTCCCCTGATGGTTTAATATACACGGGACATGTTACCAGGCGAACAGTATAAGTGAGGAGAGTGTGTTCCCCTGATGGTTTAATATACACGGGACATGTCACCAGGTGAACAGTAGAAGTGAGCAGAATGTTTTCCCCTGATGGTTAAATATGCAAAGGACATGTTACCAGGTGAACAGTATAAGTGAGGAGAGTGTGTTCCCCTGATGGTTTAATACTGACGGGACATGTTACCAGATGAACAGTATAAGTGAGGAGAGTGTGTTCCACTGATGGTTTAATGCACACAGGACATGTTACCAGGTGAACAGTATAAGTGAGGAGAGTGTGTTCCCCTGATGGTTTAATACTGACGGGACATGTTACCAGATGAACAGTATAAGTGAGGAGAGTGTGTTCCACTGATGGTTTAATGCACACAGGACATGTTACCAGGTGAACAGTATAAGTGAGGAGAGTGTGTTCCCCTGATGGTTTAATATACACGGGACATGTCACCAGGTGAACAGTAGAAGTGAGCAGAATGTTTTCCCCTGATGGTTAAATATGCAAAGGACATGTTACCAGGTGAACAGTATAAGTGAGGAGAGTGTGTTCCCCTGATGGTTTAATACTGACGGGACATGTTACCAGATGAACAGTATAAGTGAGGAGAGTGTGTTCCACTGATGGTTTAATGCACACAGGACATGTTACCAGGTGAACAGTATAAGTGAGGAGAGTGTGTTCCCCTGATGGTTTAATACACACGGGACATGTTACCAGGTGAACAGTATAAGTGAGGAGAGTGTGTTCCCCTGATGGTTTAATATACACGGGACATGTTACCAGGTGAACAGTATAAGTGAGGAGAATGTGTTCCCCTGATGGTTTAATATACACGGGACATGTTACCAGGGGAACAGTATAAGTGAGGACAGTGCGTTCCCCTGATGGTTTAATATACACGGGACATGTTACCAGATGAACAGTATAAGTGAGGCGAGTGTGTTCACCTGATGGTTTAATACGCACGGGACATGTTACGAGGTGAACAGTATAAGTGAGGAGAGTCTGTTCCCCTGATGGATTAATGCACACAGGACATGTTACCAGGTGAAAAGTATAAGTGAGGAGAGTGTGTTCCCCTGATGGTTTAATATACACGGGACAGGTGACTCGGTGAACAGTATAAGTGAGGAGAGTGTGTTCCACTGATGGTTTAATACTGACGGGACATGTTACCAGATGAACAGTATAAGTGAGGAGAGTGTGTTCCCCTGATGGTTTAATACGCACGGGACATGTTACCAGGAGAAAAGTCTAAGTGAGGAGAGTGCTTTCCCCTGATGGTTAATATTCACGGGACATTTCATCAAGTGAACAGTATAAGTGAGGAGAGAGTGTTCCACTGATGGTTTAATACGCACGGGACATGTTACCAGGAGAAAAGTCTAAGTGAGGAGAGTGCTTTCCCCTGATGGTTTAATATTCACGGGACATTTCATCAAGTGAACAGTATAAGTGAGGAGAGAGTGTTCCACTGATGGTTTAATACTGATGGGACATGTTACCAGATGAACAGTATAAGTGAGGAGAGTGTGTTCCCCTGATGGTTTAATACGCACGGGACATGTTACCAGGAGAAAAGTCTAAGTGAGGAGAGTGCTTTCCCCAGATGGTTTAATATTCACGGGACATGTTTCCAAGTGAACAGTGTAAGTGAGGAGAGTGTGTTCCCCTGATGGTTTAATATTCACGGGACATGTTACCAGGTGAACTGTATAAGTGAGGAGAGTGTGTTCCCCTGATGGTTTAATACTGACGGGACATGTTACCAGATGAACAGTGTAAGTGAGGAGAGTGTGTTCCCCTGATGGTTTAATGCACACAGGATATGTTAGCAGCTGAACAGTATAAGTGAGGAGAGAGTGTTCCCCTGATGGTTTAATATGCACGGGACATGTCACCAGGTGAACAGGATAAGTGAGTAGAATGTGTTCCCCTGATGGTTTAATATTCACTGGACATGTTACCAGATGAACAGTATAAGTGAGGAGAGTGTGTTCCCCTGATGCTTTAATATGCACGGGACATGTTACCAGGTGAACAGTATAAGTGAGGAGAATGTGTTCCCCTGATGGTTTAATATTCACTGTACATGTTACCAGATGAACAGTATAAGTGAGGTGAGTGTGTTCCCCTGATGCTTTAATATGCACGGGACATGTTACCAGGTGAACAGTATAAGTGAGGAGAATGTGTTCCCCTGATGGTTTAATATTCACTGGACATGTTACCAGGTGAACAGTATAAGTGAGGAGAGTGTGTTCCCTTGTTGGTTTAATATTCACTGGACATGTTACCAGGTGAACAGTATAAGTGAGGAGAATGTGTTCCCCAGATGGTTTAATATTCACTGGACATGTTACCAGGTGAACAGTATAAGTGAGGAGAGTGTGTTCCCCTGATGGTTTAATATGCACGGGACATGTTACCAGATGAACAGTATAAGTGATGAGAGTGTGTTCCCCTGATGGTTTAATATTCACTGGACATGTTACCAGATGAACAGTATAAGTGAGGAGAATGTGTTCCCCTGATGGTTTAATATTCACTGGACATGTTACCAGGTGAACAGTATAAGTGAGGAGAGTGTGTTCCCCTGATGGTTTAATATTCACTGGACATGTTACCAGATGAACAGTATAATTGAGGAGAGTGAGTTCCCCTGATGGTTTAATATACACGGGACATGTTACCAGGTGAACAGTATAAGTGAGGAGAGTGTGATCCCCTGATTGTTTAATAAACACGGGACATGTCACCAGGTGAACAGTATAAGTGAGGAGAGTGTGATCCCCTGATTGTTTAATACACACGGGACATGTCACCAGGTGAACAGTATAAGTGAGGAGAGTGTGTTACCCTGATAGTTCAATACACACGGGACATGTTACCAGGTGAACAGTATCAGTGAGGAGAGTGTGTTCCCCTGATGGTTTAATGCACACGGGACATGTTACCAGGTGAACAGTATAAGTGAGGAGAGTGTGTTCCCCTGATGGTTTCATATACACGGGACATGTTACCAGGAGAACAGTATAAGTGAGGGGATTGCTTTCCCCTGATGGTTTAATATTCACGGGACATGTCAACAGGTGAACAGTATAAGTGAGGAGAGTGTGTTCCCCTGATTGTTTAATACACACGGGACATGTCACCAGGTGAACAGTATAAGTGAGGAGAGTGTGTTCCCCTGATGGTTTAATATACACGGGACATGTCACCAGGTGAACAGTATAAGTGAGGAGAGTGTGTTCCCCTGATGGTTTAATATACACGGGACATGTAACCAGGTGAACAGTATAAGTGAGGAGAGTGTGTTCCCCTGATGGTTTAATATACACGGGACATGTAACCAGGTGAACAGTATAAGCGAGGAGAGTGTGTTCCCCTGATGGTTTAATATACACGGGACATGTCACCAGGTGAACAGTATAAGTGAGGAGAGTGTGTTCCCCTGATGGTTTAATATACACGGGACATGTCACCAGGTGAACAGTATAAGTGAGGAGAGTGTGTTCCCCTGATGGTTTAATATACACGGGACATGTCACCAGGTGAACAGTATAAGTGAGGAGAGTGTGTTCCCCTGATGGTTTAATATACACGGGACATGTCACCAGGTGAACAGTATAAGTGAGGAGAGTGTGTTCCCCTGATGGTTTAATATACACGGGACATGCCACCAGGTGAACAGTATAAGTGAGGAGAGTGTGTTCCCCTGATTGTTTTATACTCACGGGACATGTTACCAGGTGAACAGTATAAGTGAGGAGAGAGTGTTCCCCTGATGGTTTAACACGCAGGGGACATGTTACCAGGTGAACAGTATAAGTGAGGAGAGTGTGTTCCCCTGATGGTTTAATACACACCGGACATGTTACCAGGTGAACAGTATAAGTGAGGAGGGTGTGTTCCCCTGATTGTTTAATACACACCGGACATGTTACCAGGTGAACAGTATAAGTGAGGAGGGTGTGTTCCCCTGATGGTTTAATATACGAGGGAAATGTTACCAGGTGAACAGTATAAGTGAGGAGAGTGTGTTCCCCTGATGGTTTAATATGCAGTGGACATATTACCAGGTGAACAGTATAAGTGAGGAGAGTGTGTTCCCCTGATTGTTTAATATACACTGGAAATATTACCAGGTGAACAGTATAAGTGAGGAGAGTGTGTTCCCCTGATTGTTTAATACACACCGGACATGTTACCAGGTGAACAGTATAAGTGAGGAGGGTGTGTTCCCCTGATGGTTTAATATACGAGGGAAATGTTACCAGGTGAACAGTATAAGTGAGGAGAGTGTGTTCCCCTGATGGTTTAATATGCAGTGGACATATTACCAGGTGAACAGTATAAGTGAGGAGAGTGTGTTCCCCTGATTGTTTAATATACACTGGAAATATTACCAGGTGAACAGTATAAGTGAGGAGAGTGTGTTCCCCTGATTGTTTAATATACACTGGACATATTACCAGGTGAACAGTATAAGTGAGGAGAGTGTGTTCCCCTGATGGTTTAACACGCACGGGACATGTTACCAGGTGAACAGTATAAGTGAGGAGAATGTGTTCCCCTGATGGTTTAATATGCACTGGACATATTACCAGGTGAACAGTATAAGTGAGGAGAGTGTGTTCCCCTGATGGTTTAACACGCACGGGACATGTTACCAGGTGAACAGTATAAGTGAGGAGAGTGTGTTCCCCTGATTGTTTAATATACACTGGACATATTACCAGGTGAACAGTATAAGTGAGGAGAGTGTGTTCCCCTGATGGTTTAATATACACTGGACATATTACCAGGTGAACAGTATAAGTGAGGAAAGTGTGTTCCCCTGATGGTTTAACACGCACGGGATATGTTACCAGGTGAACAGTATAAGTGAG
The DNA here is from genome assembly GCF_036365525.1 of Heterodontus francisci. Lineage (NCBI taxonomy): Eukaryota > Metazoa > Chordata > Chondrichthyes > Heterodontiformes > Heterodontidae > Heterodontus > Heterodontus francisci. Next base: position 117,455 of record NW_027142054.1, read on the forward strand.
GAGAATGTGTTCCCCTGATGGTTTAATATACACTGGACATATTACCAGGTGAACAGTTCAATGAGGAGAGTGTGTTCCCCTGATTGTTTAATACTCACTTGACATGTTACCAGGTGAACAGTAAAAGTGAGGAGAGTGTGTTCCCCTGATTGTTCAATATACACTGGACATATTACCAGGTGAACAGTATAAGTGAGGAGAGTGTGTTCCCCTGATTGTTTGATACTCACGTGACATGTTACCAGGTGAACAGTATAAGTGAGGAGAGTGTGTTCCCCTGATTGTTTAATACTCACGGGACATGTTACCAGGTGAACAGTATAAGTGAGGAGAATGTGTTCCCCTGATGGTTTAATACACACGGGACATGTTACCAGGTGAACAGTATAAGTGAGGAGAATGTGTTCCCCTGATGGTTTAATACACACAGGACATGTTACCAGGTGAACAGTAACAGTGAGGAGAGTGTGTTCCCCTGATGGTTTAATACACACGGGACATGTTACCAGATGAACAGTATAAGTGAGGAGAATGTGTTCCCCTGATGGTTTAATATTCACTGGACATGTTACCAGGTGAACAGTATAAGTGAGGAGAGTGTGTTCCCCTGATGGTTTAATATTCACTGGACATGTTACCAGATGAACAGTATAATTGAGGAGAGTGAGTTCCCCTGATGGTTTAATATACACGGGACATGTTACCAGGTGAACAGTATAAGTGAGGAGAGTGTGATCCCCTGATTGTTTAATAAACACGGGACATGTCACCAGGTGAACAGTATAAGTGAGGAGAGTGTGATCCCCTGATTGTTTAATACACACGGGACATGTCACCAGGTGAACAGTATAAGTGAGGAGAGTGTGTTACCCTGATAGTTCAATACACACGGGACATGTTACCAGGTGAACAGTATCAGTGAGGAGAGTGTGTTCCCCTGATGGTTTAATGCACACGGGACATGTTACCAGGTGAACAGTATAAGTGAGGAGAGTGTGTTCCCCTGATGGTTTCATATACACGGGACATGTTACCAGGAGAACAGTATAAGTGAGGGGATTGCTTTCCCCTGATGGTTTAATATTCACGGGACATGTCAACAGGTGAACAGTATAAGTGAGGAGAGTGTGTTCCCCTGATTGTTTAATACACACGGGACATGTCACCAGGTGAACAGTATAAGTGAGGAGAGTGTGTTCCCCTGATGGTTTAATATACACGGGACATGTTACCAGGTGAACAGTATAAGTGAGGAGAGTGTGTTCCCCTGATGGTTTAATATACACGGGACATGTCACCAGGTGAACAGTATAAGTGAGGAGAGTGTGTTCCCCTGATGGTTTAATATACACGGGACATGTAACCAGGTGAACAGTATAAGTGAGGAGAGTGTGTTCCCCTGATGGTTTAATATACACGGGACATGTAACCAGGTGAACAGTATAAGCGAGGAGAGTGTGTTCCCCTGATGGTTTAATATACACGGGACATGTCACCAGGTGAACAGTATAAGTGAGGAGAGTGTGTTCCCCTGATGGTTTAATATACACGGGACATGTCACCAGGTGAACAGTATAAGTGAGGAGAGTGTGTTCCCCTGATGGTTTAATATACACGGGACATGTCACCAGGTGAACAGTATAAGTGAGGAGAGTGTGTTCCCCTGATGGTTTAATATACACGGGACATGTCACCAGGTGAACAGTATAAGTGAGGAGAGTGTGTTCCCCTGATGGTTTAATATACACGGGACATGCCACCAGGTGAACAGTATAAGTGAGGAGAGTGTGTTCCCCTGATTGTTTTATACTCACGGGACATGTTACCAGGTGAACAGTATAAGTGAGGAGAGAGTGTTCCCCTGATGGTTTAACACGCAGGGGACATGTTACCAGGTGAACAGTATAAGTGAGGAGAGTGTGTTCCCCTGATGGTTTAATACACACCGGACATGTTACCAGGTGAACAGTATAAGTGAGGAGGGTGTGTTCCCCTGATTGTTTAATACACACCGGACATGTTACCAGGTGAACAGTATAAGTGAGGAGGGTGTGTTCCCCTGATGGTTTAATATACGAGGGAAATGTTACCAGGTGAACAGTATAAGTGAGGAGAGTGTGTTCCCCTGATGGTTTAATATGCAGTGGACATATTACCAGGTGAACAGTATAAGTGAGGAGAGTGTGTTCCCCTGATTGTTTAATATACACTGGAAATATTACCAGGTGAACAGTATAAGTGAGGAGAGTGTGTTCCCCTGATTGTTTAATACACACCGGACATGTTACCAGGTGAACAGTATAAGTGAGGAGGGTGTGTTCCCCTGATGGTTTAATATACGAGGGAAATGTTACCAGGTGAACAGTATAAGTGAGGAGAGTGTGTTCCCCTGATGGTTTAATATGCAGTGGACATATTACCAGGTGAACAGTATAAGTGAGGAGAGTGTGTTCCCCTGATTGTTTAATATACACTGGAAATATTACCAGGTGAACAGTATAAGTGAGGAGAGTGTGTTCCCCTGATTGTTTAATATACACTGGACATATTACCAGGTGAACAGTATAAGTGAGGAGAGTGTGTTCCCCTGATGGTTTAACACGCACGGGACATGTTACCAGGTGAACAGTATAAGTGAGGAGAATGTGTTCCCCTGATGGTTTAATATGCACTGGACATATTACCAGGTGAACAGTATAAGTGAGGAGAGTGTGTTCCCCTGATGGTTTAACACGCACGGGACATGTTACCAGGTGAACAGTATAAGTGAGGAGAGTGTGTTCCCCTGATTGTTTAATATACACTGGACATATTACCAGGTGAACAGTATAAGTGAGGAGAGTGTGTTCCCCTGATGGTTTAATATACACTGGACATATTACCAGGTGAACAGTATAAGTGAGGAAAGTGTGTTCCCCTGATGGTTTAACACGCACGGGATATGTTACCAGGTGAACAGTATAAGTGAGGAGAATGTGTTCCCCTGATGGTTTAATATACACTGGACATATTACCAGGTGAACAGTTCAATGAGGAGAGTGTGTTCCCCTGATTGTTTAATACTCACTTGACATGTTACCAGGTGAACAGTAAAAGTGAGGAGAGTGTGTTCCCCTGATTGTTCAATATACACTGGACATATTACCAGGTGAACAGTATAAGTGAGGAGAGTGTGTTCCCCTGATTGTTTGATACTCACGTGACATGTTACCAGGTGAACAGTATAAGTGAGGAGAGTGTGTTCCCCTGATTGTTTAATACTCACGGGACATGTTACCAGGTGAACAGTATAAGTGAGGAGAATGTGTTCCCCTGATGGTTTAATACACACGGGACATGTTACCAGGTGAACAGTATAAGTGAGGAGAATGTGTTCCCCTGATGGTTTAATACACACAGGACATGTTACCAGGTGAACAGTAACAGTGAGGAGAGTGTGTTCCCCTGATGGTTTAATATACACGGGACGTGTTACCAGGTGAACAGTATAAGCGAGGAAAGTGTGTTCCCCTGATGGTTTAATATACACGGGACATGTTACCAGATGAACAGTATAAGTGAGGCGAGTGTGTTCACCTGATGGGTTAATACAGACGGGACATGTCACCAGGTGAACAGCATAAGTGAGGAGAGTGTGTTCCCCTGATTGTTTAATACTCACGGGACATGTTACCAGGTGAACAGTGTAAGTGAGGAGAATGTGTTCCCCTGATGGTTTAATACACACGGGACATGTTACCAGGTGAACAGTATAAGCGAGGAGAGTGTGTTCCCCTGATGGTTTAATATACACGGGACATGTTACCAGATGAACAGTATAAGTGAGGCGAGTGTGTTCACCTGATGGGTTAATACAGACGGGACATGTCACCAGGTGAACAGTATAAGTGAGGAGAGTGTGTTCCCCTGACTGTTTAATACACACGGGACATGTTACCAGGTGAGCAGTATAAGTGAGGAGAGTGTGTTCCCCTGATTGTTTTATACTCACGGGACATGTTACCAGGTGAACAGTATAAGTGAGGAGAGAGTGTTCCCCTGATGGTTTAACACGCACGGGACATGTTACCAGTTGAACAGTATAAGTGAGGAGAGTGTGTTCCCCTGATTGTTTAAAATACGAGGGAAATGTTACCAGGTGAACAGTATAAGTGAGGAGATTGTGTTCCCCTGATGGTTTAATATACGAGGGAAATGTTACCAGTTGAACATTATAAGTGAGGAGAGTGTGTTCCCCTGATTGTTTAATACTCACGGAACATGTTACCAGGTGAACAGGATAAGTGAGGAGAGTGTGTTCCCCTGATGGTTTAACACGCACGGGACATGTTACCAGGTGAACTGTATAAGTGAGGAGAATGTGTTCCCCTGATGGTTTAATATGCACTGGACATGTTACCAGGTGAACAGTATAAGTGAGGAGAGTGTGTTCCCCTGATTGTTTAATATACATGGGACATGTTACCAGGTGAAAAGTATAAGTGAGGAGAGTGTGTTCCCCTGATTGTTTAATACTCACGGGACATGTTACCAGGTGAACAGAATAAGTGAGGAGAGTGTGTTCCCCTGATGGTTTAATATACACTGGACATATTACCAGGTGAACAGTATAAGTGAGGAGAGTGTGTTCCCCTGATTGTTTAATACTCACGGGACATGTTACCAGGTGAACAGTATAAGTGAGGAGATTGTGTTCCCCTGATGGTTTAACACGCACGGGACATGTTACCAGGTGAATGGTATAAGTGAGGAGAGTGTGTTCCCCTGATTGTTTAATACATACAGGACATGTCACCAGGTGAACAGGATAAGTTTGTAGAATGTGTTCCCCTGATGGTTTAATATACACGGGACATGTTACCAGGTGAAAAGTATAAGTGAGGAGAGTGTGTTCCCCTGATTGTTTAATATACACGGGACATGTTACCAGGTGAACAGTATAAGTGAGGAGAGTGTGATCCCCTGATTGTTCAATACACACGGGACATGTCACCAGGTGAACAGTATAAGTGAGGAGAGTGTGTTCCCCTGATTGTTTAATACATACAGGACATGTTACCAGGTGAACAGTATAAGTGAGGAGAGTGTGTTCCCCTGATGGTTTAATATGCACGGGACATGTTGCCAGATGAACAGTATAAGTGAGGAGAGTGAGTTCCCCTGATGGTTTAATATACAGGGGACATGTTACCAGGTGAACAGCATATGTGAGGAGAGTGTGTTCCCCTGATGGTTTAACACGCACGGGACATGTTACCAGGTGAACAGGATAAGTTAGTAGAGTGTGTTCCGCTGATGGTTTAATATACCCGGGACATGTCAGCAGGTGAACAGTATAATTGAGGAGAGTGTGATCCCCTGATTGTTTAATACACACGGGACATTTCACCAGGTGAACAGTGTAAGTGAGGAGAGTGTGTTCCCCTGATTGTTCAATACACACGGGACATGTTACCAGGTGAACAGTATAAGTGAGGAGAGTGTGTTCCCCTGATGGTTTAATGCACACGGGACATGTTACCAGGTGAACAGTATAAGTGAGGAGAGTCTGTTCCCCTGATTGTATAATACTGACGGGACATGTCACCAGGTGAACAGAATAAGTGAGGAGAGTCTGTTCCCCTGATGGTTTAATACACACGGGACATTTCACCAGGTGAACAGTGTAAGTGAGGAGAGTGTGTTCCCCTGATTGTTCAATACACACAGGGCATGTTATCAGGTGAACGGTATAAGTGAGGAGAGTGTGTTCCCCTGATTGTTTCATGCACACGGGACATGTCACCAGGTGAACAGTATAAGTGAGGAGAGTGTGTTCCCCTGATTGTTTAATACACACGGGACATGTTACCAGGTGAACAGTATAAGTGAGGAGAGTGTGTTCCCCTGATGGTTTCATATACACGGGACATGTTACCAGGAGAACAGTATAAGTGAGGGGAATGCTTTCCCCCGATGGTTTAATATTCACGGGACATGTTACCAGGTGAACAGTATAAGTAAGGAGAGTGTGTTCCCCTGATGGTTTAATATACAGAGGATATGTTACCAGGTGAACAGTATAAGTGAGGAGAGTGTGTTCCCCTGATTGTTTCATACAAACAGGACATGTCACCAGGTGAACAGTATAAGTGTGGAGAGTGTGTTCCCCTGATGGTTTAATATACACGGGACATGTTACCAGGTGAACAGTATAAGTGAGGAGAATGTGTTCCCCTGATGGTTTAATATACACTGGACATGTTACCAGGTGAACAGTATAAGTGATGAGATTGGGTTCCCATGATTGTTTAATACACACGGGACATGTCACCAGATGAACAGTATAAGTGAGGAGAGTGTGTTCCCCTGATTGTTTAATACTCACGGGACATGTTACCAGGTGAACAGTATAAGTGATGAGAGTGTGTTCCCATGATTGTTTAATACACACGGGACATGTTACCAGGTGAACAGTATAAGTGAGGAGAGTGTGTTCCCCTGATTGTTTAATGCACACGGGACATGTCACCAGGTGAACAGTATAAGTGAGGAGAGTGTGTTCCCCTGATTGTTTAATACACACGGGACATGTTACCAGGTGAACAGTATAAGTGAGGAGAGTGTGTTCCCCTGATGGTTTAACACGCACGGGACATGTCACCAGGTGAACAGTATAAGTGATGAGATTGTGTTCCCCTGATGGTTTAATATACACGGGACATGTTACCAGGTGAACAGTATAAGTGAGGAGAGTGTGTTACCCTGATGGTTTAATATGCACGGGACATGTCACCAGGTGAACAGTATAAGTGAGGAGAGTGTGTTCCCCTGATGGTTTAATATACACAGGACATGTTACCAGGTGAACAGTATAAGTGAGGAGAGTGTGTTCCCCTGATGGTTTAATACACACGGGACATGTTACCAGGTGAACAGTATAAGTGAGGAGAGTGTGTTCCCCTGATGGTTTAATACACACGGGACATGTTACCAGATGAACAGTATAAGTGAGGAGAATGTGTTCCCCTGATGGTTTAATATGCACGGGACATGTCACCAGGTGAACAGTATAAGTGAGGAGAGTGTGTTCCCCTGATGGTTTAATATACACAGGACATGTTACCAGGTGAACAGTATAAGTGAGGAGAGTGTGTTCCCCTGATGGTTTAATACACACGGGACATGTTACCAGGTGAACAGTATAAGTGAGGAGAGTGTGTTCCCCTGATGGTTTAATATGCACGGGACATGTCACCAGGTGAACAGTATAAGTGAGGAGAGTGTGTTCCCCTGATGGTTTAATATACACAGGACATGTTACCAGGTGAACAGTATAAGTGAGGAGAGTGTGTTCCCCTGATGGTTTAATACACACGGGACATGTTACCAGGTGAACAGTATAAGTGAGGAGAGTGTGTTCCCCTGATGGTTTAATATGCACGGGACATGTCACCAGGTGAACAGTATAAGTGAGGAGAGTGTGTTCCCCTGATGGTTTAATATACACAGGACATGTTACCAGGTGAACAGTATAAGTGAGGAGAGTGTGTTCCCCTGATGGTTTAATACACACGGGACATGTTACCAGGTGAACAGTATAAGTGAGGAGAGTGTGTTCCCCTGATGGTTTAATACACACGGGACATGTTACCAGGTGAACAGTATAAGTGAGGAGAGTGTGTTCCCCTGATGGTTTAATACACACGGGACATGTTACCAGATGAACAGTATAAGTGAGGAGAGTGTGTTCCCCTGATGGTTTAATATGCACGGGACATGTCACCAGGTGAACAGTATAAGTGAGGAGAGTGTGTTCCCCTGATGGTTTAATATACACAGGACATGTTACCAGGTGAACAGTATAAGTGAGGAGAGTGTGTTCCCCTGATGGTTTAATACACACGGGACATGTTACCAGGTGAACAGTATAAGTGAGGAGAGTGTGTTCCCCTGATGGTTTAATACACACGGGACATGTTACCAGGTGAACAGTATAAGTGAGGAGAGTGTGTTCCCCTGATGGTTTAATACACACGGGACATGTTACCAGATGAACAGTATAAGTGAGGAGAATGTGTTCCCCTGATGGTTTAATATGCACGGGACATGTCACCAGGTGAACAGTATAAGTGAGGAGAGTGTGTTCCCCTGATGGTTTAATATACACAGGACATGTTACCAGGTGAACAGTATAAGTGAGGAGAGTGTGTTCCCCTGATGGTTTAATACACACGGGACATGTTACCAGGTGAACAGTATAAGTGAGGAGAGTGTGTTCCCCTGATGGTTTAATATGCACGGGACATGTCACCAGGTGAACAGTATAAGTGAGGAGAGTGTGTTCCCCTGATGGTTTAATATACACAGGACATGTTACCAGGTGAACAGTATAAGTGAGGAGAGTGTGTTCCCCTGATGGTTTAATACACACGGGACATGTTACCAGGTGAACAGTATAAGTGAGGAGAGTGTGTTCCCCTGATGGTTTAATATGCACGGGACATGTCACCAGGTGAACAGTATAAGTGAGGAGAGTGTGTTCCCCTGATGGTTTAATATACACAGGACATGTTACCAGGTGAACAGTATAAGTGAGGAGAGTGTGTTCCCCTGATGGTTTAATACACACGGGACATGTTACCAGGTGAACAGTATAAGTGAGGAGAGTGTGTTCCCCTGATGGTTTAATACACACGGGACATGTTACCAGATGAACAGTATAAGTGAGGAGAATGTGTTCCCCTGATGGTTTAATATGCACGGGACATGTCACCAGGTGAACAGTATAAGTGAGGAGAGTGTGTTCCCCTGATGGTTTAATATACACAGGACATGTTACCAGGTGAACAGTATAAGTGAGGAGAGTGTGTTCCCCTGATGGTTTAATACACACGGGACATGTTACCAGGTGAACAGTATAAGTGAGGCGAGTGTGTTCCCCTGATTGTTTAATATACACGGGACATGTCACCAGGTGAACAGTATAAGTGAGGAGAGTGTGTTCCCCTGATGGTTTAATATACACAGGACATGTTACCAGGTGAACAGTATAAGTGAGGAGAGTGTGTTCCCCTGATGGTTTAATACACACGGGACATGTTACCAGGTGAACAGTATAAGTGAGGCGAGTGTGTTCCCCTGATTGTTTAATATACACGGGACTTGTCACCAGGTGAACAGTATAAGTGAGGAGAGTGTGTTCCCCTGATGGTTTAATATACACGGGACATGTTACCAGGTGAACAATATAAGTGAGGAGAGCGTGTTCCCCTGATTGTTTAATATACACGGAACATGTCACCAGGTGAACAGTATAAGTGAGGAGAGTGTGTTCCCCTGATGGTTTAATATACACAGGACATGTTACCAGGTGAACAGTATAAGTGAGGAGAGTGTGTTCCCCTGATTGTTTAATATACACGGGACATGTCACCAGGTGAACAGTATAAGTGAGGAGAGTGTGTTCCCCTGATGGTTTAATATACACGGGACATGTTACCAGGTGAACAATATAAGTGAGGAGAGTGTGTTCCCCTGATTGTTTAATAAACACGGTACATGTTACCAGGTGAACAGTATAAGTGAGGAGAGCGTGTTCCCCTGATTGTTTAATATACACGGGACATGTCACCAGGTGAACAGTATAAGTGAGGAGAGTGTGTTCCCCTGATGGTTTAATATACACGGGACATGTTACCAGGTGAACAATATAAGTGAGGAGAGCGTGTTCCCCTGATTGTTTAATATACACGGGACATGTCACCAGGTGAACAGTATAAGTGAGGAGAGTGTGTTCCCCTGATGGTTTAATATGCACGGGACATGTCACCAGGTGAACAGTATAAGTGAGGAGAGTGTGTTCCCCTGATGGTTTAATATACACAGGACATGTTACCAGGTGAACAATATAAGTGAGGAGAGTGTGTTCCCCTGATTGTTTAATAAACACGGTACATGTTACCAGGTGAACAGTATAAGTGAGGAGAGCGTGTTCCCCTGATTGTTTAATATACACGGGACATGTCACCAGGTGAACAGTATAAGTGAGGAGAGTGTGTTCCCCTGATGGTTTAATATACACGGGACATGTTACCAGGTGAACAATATAAGTGAGGAGAGTGTGTTCCCCTGATGGTTTAATATACACAGGACATGTTACCAGATGAACAGTATAAGTGAGGAGAGTGTGTTCCCCTGATGGTTTAATACACACAGGACATGTCACCAGGTGAACAGTATAAGTGAGGAGAGTGTGTTCCCCTGATGGTTTAATATACACAGGACATGTTACCAGGTGAACAATATAAGTGAGGAGAGTGTGTTCCCCTGATGGTTTAATATACACGGGACATGTCACCAGGTGAACAGTATAAGTGAGGAGAGTGTGTTCCCCTGATGGTTTAATATACACGGGACATGTCACCAGGTGAACAGTATAAGTGAGGAGAGTGTGTTCCCCTGATGGTTTAATATACACAGGACATGTTACCAGGTGAACAATATAAGTGAGGAGAGTGTGTTCCCCTGATGGTTTAATATACACGGGACATGTCACCAGGTGAACAGTATAAGTGAGGAGAGTGTGTTCCCCTGATGGTTTAATATACACAGGACATGTTACCAGGTGAACAATATAAGTGAGGAGAGTGTGTTCCCCTGATGGTTGAATATACACGGGACATGTCACCAGGTGAACAGTATAAGTGAGGAGAGTGTGTTCCCCTGATGGTTTAACACGCACGGGACATGTTACCAGGTGAACAGTATAAGTGAGGAGAGTTTGTTCCCCTGATTGTTTAATACACACGGGACATGTTACCAGGTGAACAGTATAAGTGAGGAGAGTGTGTTCCCCTGATGGTTTAATATACACAGGACATGTTACCAGGTGAACAATATAAGTGAGGAGAGTGTGTTCCCCTGATGGTTTAATATACACGGGACATGTCACCAGGTGAACAGTATAAGTGAGGAGAGTGTGTTCCCCTGATGGTTTAATATACACAGGACATGTTACCAGGTGAACAGTGTAAGTGAGGAGAGTGTGTTCCCCTGATTGTTTAATACACACGGGACATGTCATCGGGTGAACAGTATAAGTGAGGAGAATGTGTTCCCCTGATTGTTTAATACACACGGGACATGTTACCAGGTGAACAGTATAAGTGAGGAGAGTGTGTTCCCTTGATGGTTTAATATACACGGGACATGTTACCAGGTGAAAAGTATAAGTGAGGAGAGTGTGTTCCCCTGATTGTTTAATATACACGGGACATGTTACCAGGTGAAAAGTATAAGTGAGGAGAGTGTGTTTCCCTGATGGTTTAATACACACGGGACATGTTACCAGGTGAACAGTATAAGTGAGGAGAGTGTGTTCCCCTGATTGTTTAATGCACACGGGACATGTTACCAGGTGAACAGTATAAGTGAGGAGAGTGTGTTCCCCTGATGGTTTAATATACACGGGACATGTTACCAGGTGAAAAGTATAAGTGAGGAGAGTGTGTTCCCCTGATTGTTTAATACACACTGGACATGTTACCAGGTGAACAGTATAAGTGAGGAGAGTGTGTTCCCCTGATTGTTTAATACACACGGGACATGTCATCGGGTGAACAGTATAAGTGAGGAGAGTGTGTTCCCCTGATTGTTTAATACACACGGGACATGTCACCAGGTGAACAGGATAAGTTTGTAGAATGTGTTCCCCTGATTGTTTAATATACACGGGACATGTTACCAGGTGAAAAGTATAAGTGAGGAGAGTGTGTTCCCCTGATTGTTTAATATACACGGGACATGTTACCAGGTGAAAAGTATAAGTGAGGAGAGTGTGTTCTGCTGATGGTTTAATACACACGGGACATTTCACCAGCTGAACAGTATAAGTGAGGAGAGTGTGTTCCCCTGATTGTTTAATATACACGGGACATGTTACCAGGTGAAAAGTATAAGTGAGGAGAGTGTGTTCCCCTGATTGTTTAATATACACGGGACATGTTACCAGGTGAACAGTATAAGTGAGGAGAGTGTGTTCCCCTGATGGTTTAATATGCACGGGACATGTTACCAGATGAACAGTATAAGTGAGGAGAGTGAGTTCCCCTGATGGTTTAATATACACGGGACATGTTACCAGGTGAACAGTATAAGTGAGGCGAGTGTGTTCACCTGATGGTTTAATACGCACGGGACATGTTACGAGGTGAACAGTATAAGTGAGGAGAGTCTGTTCCCCTGATGGATTAATGCACACAGGACATGTTACCAGGTGAAAAGTATAAGTGAGGAGAGTGTGTTCCCCTGATGGTTTAATATACACGGGACAAGTCACCAAATGAACTGTATGAGTGAGGAGAGTGTGTTCCCCTGATGGTTTAATACACACGGGACATGTCACCAGGTGAACAGTATAAGTGAGGAGAGTGTGTTCCCCTGATTGTTTAATACACACGGGACATGTCATCGGGTGAACAGTATAAGTGAGGAGAGTGTGTTCCCCTGATTGTTTAATACACACGGGACATGTCATCGGGTGAACAGTATAAGTGAGGAGAGTGTGTTCCCCTGATTGTTTAATACACACGGGACATGTCACCAGGTGAACAGGATAAGTTTGTAGAATGTGTTCCCCTGATGGTTTAATATACACGGGACATGTTACCAGGTGAAAAGTAAAAGTGAGGAGAGTGTGTTCCCCTGATTGTTTAATATACACGGGACATGTTACCAGGTGAAAAGTATAAGTGAGGAGAGTGTGTTCCCCTGATTGTTTAATATACACGGGACATGTTACCAGGTGAAAAGTATAAGTGAGGAGAGTGTGTTCCCCTGATGGTTTAATACACACGGGACATTTCACCAGCTGAACAGTATAAGTGAGGAGAGTGTGTTCCCCTGATTGTTTAATATACACGGGACATGTTACCAGGTGAAAAGTATAAGTGAGGAGAGTGTGTTCCCCTGATTGTTTAATATACACGGGACATGTTACCAGGTGAACAGTATAAGTGAGGAGAGTGTGTTCCCCTGATGGCTTAATATGCACGGGACATGTTACCAGATGAACAGTATAAGTGAGGAGAGTGAGTTCCCCTGATGGTTTAATATACACGGGACATGTTACCAGGTGAACAGTATAAGCGAGGAGAGTGTGTTCCCCTGATGGTTTAATATACACGGGACATGTTACCAGATGAACAGTATAAGTGAGGCGAGTGTGTTCACCTGATGGGTTAATACAGACGGGACATGTCACCAGGTGAACAGTATAAGTGAGGAAAGTGTGTTCCCCTGACTGTTTAATACACATGGGACATGTCACCAGGTGAACAGTATAAGTGAGGAGAGTGTGTTCCCCTGATTGTTTTACACTCACGGGACATGTTACCAGGTGAACAGTATAAGTGAGGAGAGTGTGTTCCCCTGATGGTTTAAAATACGAGGGAAATGTTACCAGGTGAACAGTATAAGTGAGGAGAGTGTGTTCCCCTGATGGTTTAATATACGAGGGAAATGTTACCAGTTGAACATTATAACTGAGGAGAGTGTGTTCCCCTGATTGTTTAATACTCAAGGAACATGTTACCAGGTGAACAGTATAAGTGAGGAGAGTCTGTTCCCCTGATGGTTTAACACGCACGGGACATGTTACCAGGTGAACTGTATAAGTGAGGAGAATGTGTTCCCCTGATGGTTTAATATGCACTGGACATATTACCAGGTGAACAGTATAAGTGAGGAGAGTGTGTTCCCCTGATTGTTTAATATACACGGGACATGTTACCAGGTGAACAGAATAAGTGAGGAGAGTGTGTTCCCCTGATTGTTTAATACTCACGGGACATGTTACCAGGTGAACAGAATAAGTGAGGAGAGTGTGTTCCCCTGATTGTTTAATACTCACGGGACATGTTACCAGGTGAACAGAATAAGTGAGGAGAGTGTGTTCCCCTGATTGTTTAATACACACGGGACATGTTACCTGGTGAACAGAATAAGTGAGGAGAGTGTGTTCCCCTGATTGTTTAATATACACGGGACATGTTACCAGGTGAACAGAATAACTGAGGAGAGTGTGTTCCCCTGATTGTTTAATACTCACGGGACATGTTACCAGGTGAACAGTATAAGTGAGGAGAGTGTGTTCCCCTGATGGTTTAATATACACGGGACATGTTACCAGGTGAACAGAATAACTGAGGAGAGTGTGTTCCCCTGATTGTTTAATACTCACGGGACATGTTACCAGGTGAACAGTATAAGTGAGGAGAGTGTGTTCCCCTGATGGTTTAATATACACGGGACATGTTACCAGGTGAATGGTATAAGAGAGGAGAGTGTGTTCCCCTGATTGTTTAATACATACAGGACATGTCACCAGGTGAACAGGATAAGTTTGTAGAATGTGTTCCCCTGATGGTTTAATATACACGGGACATGTTACCAGGTGAAAAGTATAAGTGAGGAGAGTGTGTTCCCCTGATTGTTTAATATACACGGGACATGTGACCAGGTGAAAAGTATAAGTGAGGAGAGTGTGTTCCCCTGATGGTTTAATACACACGGGACATTTCACCAGGTGAACAGTGTAAGTGAGGAGAGTGTGTTCCCCTGATTGTTCAATACACACAGGGCATGTTATCAGGTGAACGGTATAAGTGAGGAAAGTGTGATCCCCTGATTGTTTGATACACACGGGACATGTCACCAGGTGAACAGTATAAGTGAGGAGAGTGTGTTCCCCTGATTGTTTAATACATACAGGACATGTTACCAGGTGAACAGTATAAGTGAGGAGAGTGTGTTCCCCTGATGGTTTAATATGCACGGGACAAGTTACCAGATGAACAGGATAAGTGAGGAGACTGTGTTCCCCTGATTGTTTAATACATACAGGACATGTTACCAGGTGAACAGTATAAGTGAGGAGAGTGAGTTCCCCTGATGGTTTAATATACACAGGACATGTTACCAGGTGAACAGTATAATTGAGGAAAGTGTGATCCCCTGATTGTTTAATACACACGGGACATGTCACCAGGTGAACAGCATAAGTGAGGAGAGTGTGTTCCCCTGATGGTTTAATACACACGGGACATGTCACCAGGTGAACAGTATATGTGAGGAGAGTGTGTTCCCCTGATTGTTTAATACACACGGGACATGTCACCAGGTGAACAGTATAAGTGAGGAAAGTGTGATCCCCTGATTGTTTAATACACACGGGACATGTCACCAGGTGAACAGTATATGTGAGGAGAGTGTGTTCCCCTGATTGTTCAATACACACGGGACATGTTACCAGATGAACAGTATAAGTGAGGAGAGTGTGTTCCCCTGATGGTTTAATATAACCGGGACATGTCAGCAGGTGAACAGTATAATTGAGGAGAGTGTGATCCCCTGATTGTTTAATACACACGGGACATGTTACCAGGTGAACAGTATAAGTGAGGAGAGTGTGTTCCCCTGATGGTTTAATGCACACGGGACATGTTACCAGGTGAACAGCATAAGTGAGGAGAGTCTGTTCCCCTGATTGTTTAATACTGACGGGACATGTCACCAGGTGAACAGTATAAGTGAGGAGAGTGTGTTCCCCTGATGGTTTAATGCACACGGGACATGTTACCAGGTGAACAGTATAAGTGAGGAGAGTCTGTTCCCCTGATTGTTTAATACTGACGGGACATGTCACCAGGTGAACAGAATAAGTGAGGAGAGTCTGTTCCCCTGATGGTTTAATACACACGGGACATTTCACCAGGTGAACAGTGTAAGTGAGGAGAGTGTGTTCCCCTGATGGTTTAATGCACACGGGACATGTTACCAGGTGAACAGTATAAGTGAGGAGAGTCTGTTCCCCTGATTGTTTAATACTGACGGGACATGTCACCAGGTGAACAGAATAAGTGAGGAGAGTCTGTTCCCCTGATGGTTTAATACACACGGGACATTTCACCAGGTGAACAGTGTAAGTGAGGAGAGTGTGTTCCCCTGATGGTTTAATGCACACGGGACATGTTATCAGGTGAACGGTATAAGTGAGGAGAGTGTGTTCCCCTGATTGTTTCATGCACACGGGACATGTCACCAGGTGAACAGTATAAGTGAGGAGAGTGTGTTCCCCTGATTTTTTAATACACACGGGACATGTTACCAGGTGAACAGTATAAGTGAGGAGAGTGTGTTCCCCTGATGGTTTCATATACACGGGACATGTTACCAGGAGAACAGTATAAGTGAGGGGAATGCTTTCCCCCGATGGTTTAATATTCACGGGACATGTTACCAGGTGAACAGTATAAGTAAGGAGAGTGTGTTCCCCTGATGGTTTAATATACACAGGACATGTTACCAGGTGAACAGTATAAGTGAGGAGAGTGTGTTCCCCTGATTGTTTCATACAAACAGGACATGTCACCAGGTGAACAGGATAAGTTTGGAGAATGTGTTCCCCTGATGGTTTAATATACACGGGACATGTTACCAGGTGAAAAGTATAAGTGAGGAGAGTGTGTTCCCCTGATTGTTTAATATACACGGGACATGTTACCAGGTGAAAAGTATAAGTGAGGAGAGTGTGTTCCCCTGATTGTTTAATATACACGGGACATGTTACCAGGTGAAAAGTATAAGTGAGGAGAGTGTGTTCCCCTGATGGTTTAATACACACGGGACATTTCACCAGCTGAACAGTATAAGTGAGGAGAGTGTGTTCCCCTGATTGTTTAATATACACGGGACATGTTACCAGGTGAAAAGTATAAGTGAGGAGAGTGTGTTCCCCTGATGGTTTAATACACACGGGACATTTCACCAGGTGAACAGTGTAAGTGAGGAGAGTGTGTTCCCCTGATTGTTCAATACACACAGGGCATGTTATCAGGTGAAGGTATAAGTGAGGAAAGTGTGATCCCCTGATTGTTTAATACACACGGGACATGTCACCAGGTGAACAGTATAAGTGAGGAGAGTGTGTTCCCCTGATTGTTTAATACACACGGGACATGTCACCAGGTGAACAGTATATGTGAGGAGAGTGTGTTCCCCTGATTGTTCAATACACACGGGACATGTTACCAGATGAACAGTATAATTGAGGAAAGTGTGATCCCCTGATTGTTTAATACACACGGGACATGTTACCAGGTGAACAGTATAAGTGAGGAGAGTGTGTTCCCCTGATGGTTTAATATACCCGGGACATGTCAGCAGGTGAACAGTATAATTGAGGAGAGTGTGTTCCCCTGATGGTTTAATGCACACGGGACATGTTACCAGGTGAACAGTATAAGTGAGGAGAGTCTGTTCCCCTGATTGTTTAATACTGACGGGACATGTCACCAGGTGAACAGTATAAGTGAGGAGAGTCTGTTCCCCTGATGGTTTAATACACACGGGACATTTCACCAGGTGAACAGTGTAAGTGAGGAGAGTGTGTTCCCCAGATTGTTCAATACACACAGGGCATGTTATCAGGTGAACGGTATAAGTGAGGAGAGTGTGTTCCCCTGATTGTTTAATACACACGGGACATGTGACAAGGAGAACAGTACAAGTGAGGAGAGTGTGTTCCCCTGATTGTTTAATATACACGGGACATGTTACCTGGTGAACAGTATAAGTGAGGAGAGTGTGTTCCCCTGATTGTTCAATACACTCGGGACATGTTACCAGGTGAACAGTATAAGTGAGGAGAGTGTGTTCCTCTGATGGTTAAATGCACACAGGACATGTTACCAGGTGAACAGTATAAGTAAGGAGAATGTGTTCCCCTGATTGTTTAATGCACACAGGACATGTTACCAGGTGAACAGTATAAGTAAGGAGAATGTGTTCCTCTGATGGTTAAATGCACACAGGACATGTTACCAGGTGAACAGTATAAGTGAGGAGAGTTTCTTCCCCTGATTGTTTAATACACACCGGACATGTTACCAGGTGAACAGTATAAGTGAGGAGACTGTGTTCTCCTGATGGTTTAATACTGACGGGACATGTTACCAGATGAACAGTATAAGTGAGGAGAGTGTGTTCCCCTGATTGTTTAATACACACGGGACATGTTACCAGGTGAACAGTATAAGTGAGGAGAGTTTCTTCCCCTGATTGTTTAATACACACCGGACATGTTACCAGGTGAACAGTATAAGTGAGGAGAGTGTGTTCCCCTGATTGTTTAATATACACAGGACATGTTACCAGGTGAACAGTATAAGTGAGGAGAGTGTGTTCCACTGATGGTTTAATATACGAGGGAAATGTTACCAGGTGAACAGTATAAGTGAGGAGAGTGTGTTCCCCTGATTGTTTAATACTCACGGAACATGTTACCAGGTGAACAGTATAAGCGAGGAGAGTGTGTTCCCCTGATGGTTTAATATACAAGGGACATGTTACCAGATGAACAGTATAAGTGAGGCGAGTGTGTTCACCTGATGGGTTAATACAGACGGGACATGTCACCAGGTGAACAGTATAAGTGAGGAGAGTTTCTTCCCCTGATTGTTTAATACACACGGGACATGTCATCGGGTGAACAGTATAAGTGAGGAGAGTGTGTTCCCCTGATTGTTCAATACACTCGGGACATGTTACCAGGTGAACAGTATAAGTGAGGAGAGTTTCTTCCCCTGATTGTTTAATACACACCGGACATGTTACCAGGTGAACAGTATAAGTGAGGAGAGTTTCTTCCCCTGATTGTTTAATACACACGGGACATGTCATCGGGTGAACAGTATAAGTGAGGAGAGTGTGTTCCCCTGATTGTTCAATACACTCGGGACATGTTACCAGGTGAACAGTATAAGTGAGGAGAGTGTGTTCCTCTGATGGTTAAATGCACACAGGACATGTTACCAGGTGAACAGTATAAGTAAGGAGAATGTGTTCCTCTGATGGTTAAATGCACACAGGACATGTTACCAGGTGAACAGTATAAGTGAGGAGAGTTTCTTCCCCTGATTGTTTAATACACACCGGACATGTTACCAGGTGAACAGTATAAGTGAGGAGACTGTGTTCTCCTGATGGTTTAATACTGACGGGACATGTTACCAGATGAACAGTATAAGTGAGGAGAGTGTGTTCCCCTGATTGTTTAATACACACGGGACATGTTACCAGGTGAACAGTATAAGTGAGGAGAGTTTCTTCCCCTGATTGTTTAATACACACCGGACATGTTACCAGGTGAACAGTATAAGTGAGGAGAGTGTGTTCCCCTGATTGTTTAATATACACAGGACATGTTACCAGGTGAACAGTATAAGTGAGGAGAGTGTGTTCCACTGATGGTTTAATATACGAGGGAAATGTTACCAGGTGAACAGTATAAGTGAGGAGAGTGTGTTCCCCTGATTGTTTAATACTCACGGAACATGTTACCAGGTGAACAGTATAAGCGAGGAGAGTGTGTTCCCCTGATGGTTTAATATACAAGGGACATGTTACCAGATGAACAGTATAAGTGAGGCGAGTGTGTTCACCTGATTGTTTAATACACATGGGACATGTCACCAGGTGAACAGTATAAGTGAGGAGAGTGTGTTCCCCTGATTGTTTTATACTCACGGGACATGTTACCAGGTGAACAGTATAAGTGAGGAGAGAGTGTTCCCCTGATGGTTTAACACGCACGGGACATGTTACCAGGTGAACAGTATAAGTGAGGAGAGTGTGTTCCCCTGATGGTTTAAAATACGAGGGAAATGTTACCAGGTGAACAGTATAAGTGAGGAGAGTGTGTTCCCCTGATGGTTTAATATACGAGGGAAATGTTACCAGTTGAACATTATAAGTGAGGAGAGTGTGTTCCCCTGATTGTTTAATACTCACGGAACATGTTACCAGGTGAACAGGATAAGTGAGGAGAGTGTGTTCCCCTGATGGTTTACCACGCACGGGACATGTTACCAGGTGAACTGTATAAGTGAGGAGAATGTGTTCCCCTGATGGTTTAATATGCACTGGACATATTACCAGGTGAACAGTATAAGTGAGGAGAGTGTGTTCCCCTGATTGTTTAATATACACGGGACATGTTACCAGGTGAACAGAATAAGTGAGGAGATTGTGTTCCCCTGATGGTTTAACACGCACGGGACATGTTACCAGGTGAATGGTATAAGTGAGGAGAGTGTGTTCCCCTGATTGTTTAATACATACAGGACATGTCACCAGGTGAACAGTATAAGTGAGGAGAGTGTGTTCCCCTGATTGTTTAATATACACGGGACATGTTACCAGGTGAAAAGTATAAGTGAGGAGAGTGTGTTCCCCTGATTGTTTAATATACACGGGACATGTTACCAGGTGAAAAGTATAAGTGAGGAGAGTGTGTTCCCCTGATGGTTTAATACACACGGGACATTTCACCAGGTGAACAGTGTAAGTGAGGAGAGTGTGTTCCCCTGATTGTTCAATACACACGGGACATGTCACCAGGTGAACAGTATAAGTGAGGAGAGTGTGTTCCCCTGATTGTTTAATACATACAGGACATGTTACCAGGTGAACAGTATAAGTGAGGAGAGTGTGTTCCCCTGATGGTTTAATATGCACGGGACATGTTACCAGATGAACAGTATAAGTGAGGAGAGTGAGTTCCCCTGATGGTTTAATATACAGGGGACATGTTACCAGGTGAACAGTATAATTGAGGAAAGTGTGATCCCCTGATTGTTTAATACACACGGGACATGTCACCAGGTGAACAGTATAAGTGAGGAGAGTGTGTTCCCCTGATTGTTTAATACACACGGGACATTTCACCAGGTGAACAGTATATGTGAGGAGAGTGTGTTCCCCTGATGGTTTAACACGCACGGGACATGTTACCAGGTGAACAGGATAAGTTAGTAGAGTGTGTTCCGCTGATGGTTTAATATACCCGGGACATGTCAGCAGGTGAACAGTATAATTGAGGAGAGTGTGATCCCCTGATTGTTTAATACACACGGGACATTTCACCAGGTGAACAGTCTAAGTGAGGAGAGTGTGTTCCCCTGATTGTTCAATACACACGGGACATGTTACCAGGTGAACAGTATAAGTGAGGAGAGTGTGTTCCCCTGATTGTTCAATACACACGGGACATGTTACCAGGTGAACAGTATAAGTGAGGAGAGTGTGTTCCCCTGATTGTTTAATACACACGGGACATGTTACCAGGTGAACAGTATAAGTGAGGAGAGTGTGTTCCCCTGATGGTTTAATGCACACGGGACATGTTACCAGGTGAACAATATAAGTGAGGAGAGTCTGTTCCCCTGATTGTTTAATACTGACGGGACATGTCACCAGGTGAACAGAATAAGTGAGGAGAGTCTGTTCCCCTGATGGTTTAACACGCACGGGACATGTTACCAGGTGAACAGGATAAGTTAGTAGAGTGTGTTCCGCTGATGGTTTAATATACCCGGGACATGTCAGCAGGTGAACAGTATAATTGAGGAGAGTGTGATCCCCTGATTGTTTAATACACACGGGACATTTCACCAGGTGAACAGTCTAAGTGAGGAGAGTGTGTTCCCCTGATTGTTCAATACACACGGGACATGTTACCAGGTGAACAGTATAAGTGAGGAGAGTGTGTTCCCCTGATTGTTCAATACACACGGGACATGTTACCAGGTGAACAGTATAAGTGAGGAGAGTGTGTTCCCCTGATGGTTTAATGCACACGGGACATGTCACCAGGTGAACAGTATAAGTGAGGAGAGTGTGTTCCCCTGATTGTTTAATACACACGGGACATGTTACCAGGTGAACAGTATAAGTGAGGAGAGTGTGTTCCCCTGATGGTTTCATATACACGGGACATGTTACCAGGAGAACAGTATAAGTGAGGGGAATGCTTTCCCCCGATGGTTTAATATTCACGGGACATGTTACCAGGTGAACTGTATAAGTAAGGAGAGTGTGTTCCCCTGATGGTTTAATATACACAGGACATGTTACCAGGTGAACAGTATAAGTGAGGAGAGTGTGTTCCCCTGATTGTTTCATACAAACAGGACATGTTACCAGGTGAACAGTATAAGTGAGGAGAATGTGTTCCCCTGATGGTTTAATATACACTGGACATATTATCTGGTGAACAGTATAAGTGAGGAGAGTGTGTTCCCCTGATTGTTTAATACTCACGGGACATGTTACCAGGTGAACAGTATAAGTGAGGAGAGTGTGTTCCCCTGATGGTTTAACACGCACAGGACATGTTACCAGGTGAACAGTATAATTGACGAGAGTGTGTTCCCCTGATTGTTTAATACTGACGGGACATGTCACCAGGTGAACAGTATAAGTGAGGAGAGTGTGTTCCCCTGATGGTTTAATATACACTGGACATGTTACCAGGTGAACAGTATAAGTGAGGAGAGTGTGTTCCCCTGATTGTTTTATACAAACGGGACATGTCATCGGGTGAACAGTATAAGTGAGGAGAGTGTGTTCCCCTGATTGTTTAATACACACGGGACATGTCACCAGGTGAACAGTATAAGCGAGGAGATTGGGTTCCCCTGATTGTTTAATACACACGGGACATGTCACCAGGTGAACAGTATAAGTGAGGAGAGTGTGTTCCCCTGATTGTTTAATACACACGGGACATGTCACCAGGTGAACAGTATAAGCGAGGAGATTGGGTTCCCCTGATTGTTTAATACACACGGGACATGTCACCAGGTGAACAGTATAAGTGAGGAGAGTGTGTTCCCCTGATTGTTTAATACACACGGGACATGTCATCGGGTGAACAGTATAAGTGAGGAGAGTGTGTTCCCCTGATTGTTTAATACACACGGGACATGTCACCAGGTGAACAGTATAAGTGAGGAGAGTGTGTTCCCCTGATTGTTTAATACACACGGGACATGTCACCAGCTGAACAGTATAAGTGAGGAGAGTGTGTTCCCCTGATTGTTTAATACATACAGGACATGTTACCAGGTGAACAGTATAAGTGAGGAGAGTGTGTTCCCCTGATTGTTTAATATGCACGGGACATGTTACCAGATGAACAGTATAAGTGAGGAGAGTGAGTTCCCCTGATGGTTTAATATACACGGGACATGTTACCAGGTGAACAGTATAATTGAGGAAAGTGTGATCCCCTGATTGTTTAATACACACGGGACATGTCACCAGGTGAACAGTATAAGTGAGGAGAGTGTGTTCCCCTGATTGTTTAATACACACGGGACATGTCACCAGGTGAACAGTATATGTGAGGAGAGTGTGTTCCCCTGATGGTTTAACACGCACGGGACATGTTACCAGGTGAACAGGATAAGTTAGTAGAGTGTGTTCCGCTGATGGTTTAATACACACGGGACATTTCACCAGGTGAACAGTGTAAGTGAGGAGAGTGTGTTCCCCTGATTGTTCAATACACACGGGACATGTTACCAGGTGAACAGTATAAGTGAGGAGAGTCTGTTCCCCTGATTGTTTAATACTGACGGGACATGTCAGCAGGTGAACAGTATAAGTGAGGAGAGTGTGTTCCCCTGATGGTTTAATGCACACGGGACATGTTACCAGGTGAACAGTATAAGTGAGGAGAGTCTGTTCCCCTGATTGTTTAATACTGACGGGACATGTCACCAGGTGAACAGTATAAGTGAGGAGAGTCTGTTCCCCTGATTGTTTAATACACACGGGACATGTCATCGGGTGAACAGTATAAGTCAGGAGAGTGTGTTCCCCTGATTGTTTAATACACACGGGACATGTTACCAGGTGAACAGTATAAGTGAGCAGAATGTTTTCCCCTGATGGTTAAATATGCAAAGGACATGTTACCAGGTGAACAGCATAAGTGAGGAGACTGTGTTCTCCTGATGGTTTAATACTGACGGGACATGTTACCAGATGAACAGTATAAGTGAGGAGAGTGTGTTCCTCTGATGGTTAAATGCACACAGGACATGTTACCAGGTGAACAGTATAAGTGAGGAGAGTTTCTTCCCCTGATTGTTTAATACTCACGGAACATGTTACCAGGTGAACAGTATAAGTGAGGAGAGTGTGTTCCCCCGATTGTTTAATACTCACGGAACATGTTACCAGGTGAACAGGATAAGTGAGGAGAGTGTGTTCCCCTGATGGTTTAACACGCAAGGGACATATTACCAGGTGAACAGTATAAGTGAGGAGAATGTGTTCCACTGATGGTTTAATATACGAGGGAAATGTTACCAGGTGAACAGTATAAGTGAGGAGAGTGTGTTCCCCTGATTGTTTAATACTCACGGAACATGTTACCAGGAGAACAGGATAAGTGAAGAGAGTGTGTTCCCCTGATGGTTTAACACGCAAGGGACATATTACCAGGTGAACAATATAAGTGAGGAGAGTGTGTTCCCCTGATTGTTTAATATACACTGGACATATTACCAGGTGAACAGTATAAGTGAGGAGAGTGCTTTCCCCTGATTGTTTAATATACACTGGACATGTTACCAGGTGAACAGTATCAGTGAGGAGAGTGTGTTGCCCTGATGGTTTAATATACACGGGACATGTTACCAGATGAACAGTATAAGTGAGGCGAGTTTGTTCACCTGATGGGTTAATACAGACGGGACATGTCACTAGGTGAACAGTATAAGTGAGGAGAGTATGTGCCCCTGATTGTTTTATACTCACGGGACATGTTGCCAGTTGAACAGTATAAGTGAGGAGAGTGTGTTCCCCTGATGGTTTAATATACGAGGGAAATGTTACCAGGTGAACAGTAGAAGTGAGGAGAGTGTGTTCCCCTGATGGTTTAATATACGAGGGAAATGTTACCAGGTGAACAGTATAAGTGAGGAGAGTGTGTTCCCCTGATTGTTTAATATACACAGGACATGTTACCAGGTGAACAGTAAAAGTGAGGAGATTGTGTTCCCCTGATGGTTTAACACGCACGGGACATGTTACCAGGTGAACAGTAAAAGTGAGGAGAATGTGTTCCCCTGATGGTTTAATATGCACTGGACATGTTACCAGGTGAACAGTATAAGTGAGGAGAGTGTGTTCCCCTGATTGTTTATTACTCACGGGACATGTTACCAGGTGAACAGAATAAGTGAGGAGAGTGTGTTCCCCTGATGGTTTAACACGCACGGGACATGTTACCAGGTGAATAGTATAAGTGAGGAGAGTGTGTTCCCCTGATTGTTTAATACACACGGGACATGTTACCAGGTGAACAGTATAAGTGAGGCGAGTGTGTTCCCCTGATGGTTTAATATACGAGGGAAATGTTAACAGGTGAACAGTATAAGTGAGGAGAGTGTGTTCCCCTGATTGATTAATACACACGGGACATGTTACCAGGTGAACAGTATAAGTGAGGAGAGTGTGTTCCCCTGATGGTTTAATATACACGGGACATGTTACCAGGTGAACAGTATAAGTGAGGAATGTGTGTTCCCCTGATGGTTTAATACACACGGGACATGTTACCAGGTGAACAGTATAAGTGAGGAATGTGTGTTCCCCTGATTGTTTAATATACACGGGACATGTTACCAGGTGAACAGTATAAGTGAGGAATGTGTGTTCCCCTGATGGTTTAATATACGAGGGAAATGTTAACAGGTGAACAGTATAAGTGAGGAGAGTGTGTTCCCCTGATTGATTAATATACACGGGACATGTTACCAGGTGAACAGTATAAGTGAGGAATGTGTGTTTCCCTGATGGTTTAATACACACGGGACATGTTACCAGGTGAACAGTATAAGTGAGGAGAATGTGTTCCCCTGATTGTTTAATACGCACGGGACATGTTACCAGGTGAACAGTATAAGTGAGGAGAGTGTGTTTCCCTGATTGTTTAATATACCCGGGACATGTCACCAGGTGAAGAGTAGAATTGAGGAGAGTGTGTTCCCCTGATGGTTTAATATTCACGGGACATGTTACCAGGTGAACAGTATAAGTGAGGAGAGTGTGTTCCCCTGATGGTTTAATATACACGGGACATGTCACCAGGTGAACATTATAAGTGAGGAGAGTGAGTTCCCCTGATTGTTTAATACACACAGGACATGTCACCAGGTGAAGAGTAGAATTGAGGAGAGTGTGTTCCCCTGATGGTTTAATATTCACGGGACATGTTACCAGGTGAACAGTATAAGTGAGGAGAGTGTGTTCCCCTGATGGTTTAATATACACGGGACATGTCACCAGGTGAACATTATAAGTGAGGAGAGTGTGTTCCCCTGATTGTTTAAGACACACGGGACATGTTAGCAGGCGAACAGTATAAGTGAGGAGAGTGTGTTCCCCTGATGTTTTAATACACACGGGACATGTTACTAGTTGAACAGTATAAGTGAGTAGAGTGTGTTCCACTGATGGTTTAATATACCCGGGACATGTCAGCAGGTGAACAGTATAAGTGAGGAGAGTGTGTTCCCCTGATGGTTTAATACACACGGGACATGTCACCAGGTGAACAGTATAAGTGAGGAGAGTGTGTTCCCCTGATGGTTTAATACACACGGGACATGTCACCAGGTGAACAGTATAAGTGAGGAGAGTGTGTTCCCCTGATGGTTTAATACACACGGGACATGTCACCAGGTGAACAGTATAAGTGAGGAGAGTGTGTTCCCCTGATGGTTTAATAAACACAGGACATGTTACCAGGTGAACAGTATAAGTGAGGAGAGTGAGTTCCCCTGATTGTTTAATACACACGGGACATGTCACCAGGTGAACAGTATAAGTGAGGAGAGTGTGTTCCCCTGATGGTTTAATACACACGGGACATGTCACCAGGTGAACAGTATAAGTGAGGAGAGTGTGTTCCCCTGATGGTTTAATACACACGGGACATGTCACCAGGTGAACAGTATAAGTGAGGAGAGTGTGTTCCCCTGATGGTTTAATACACACGGGACATGTCACCAGGTGAACAGTATAAGTGAGGAGAGTGTGTTCCCCTGAGGGTTTAATACACACGGGACATGTCACCAGGTGAACAGTATAAGTGAGGAGAGTGAGTTCCCCTGATTGTTTAATACACACGGGACATTTCACCAGGTGAACATTGAAAGTGAGGAGAGTGTGTTCCCCGGATGGTTTAAAACATACGGGACATGTTACCAGGTGAACAGTATAAGTGAGGAGAGTGTGTTCCCCAGATTGTTTAATACACACGGGTCATGTTACCAGGTAAACAGTACAGGTGAGGAGACTGTGTTCCTTTGATGGTTTAATATACACGGGACATCTTACCAGGTGAACAGTATAAGTGAGGAGAGTGTGTTCCCCAGATTGTTTAATACACACGGGTCATGTTACCAGGTTAACAGTACAGGTGAGGAGACTGTGTTCCTTTGATGGTTTAATATACAAGGGACATGTTACCAGGTGAACAGTATAAGTGAGGAGAGTGTGTTCCCCAGATTGTTTAGTACACACGGGACATGTTGCCAGGTGAACAGTATAAGTTAGGAGAGTGTGTTCCCCAGATTGTTTAATACACACGGGTCATGTTACCAGGTTAACAGTACAGGGGAGGAGACTGTGTTCCTTTGATGGTTTAATATACAAGGGACATGTTACCAGGTGAACAGTATAAGTGAGCAGAGTGTGTTCCCCTGATGGTTTAAGACACACAGGACATGTTACCAGGTGAAAAGTATGAGTGAGGAGAGTGTGTACCCCTGATGGTTTAATACACACAGGACATGGCTTTAGGTGAACAGTATAAGTGAGGAGAGTGTGTTCCCCTGATGGTTTAATATACACGGGGCATGTTGCCAGGTGAACTGTATAAGTGAGGAGAGTGTGTTCCCCTGATGGTTTAATATACATGGGGCATGTTGCCAGGTGAACTGTATAACTGAGGAGAGTGAGTTCCCCTGATTGTTTAATACACACAGGACATGTTACCAGGTGAACAGTATGAGTGAGGAGAGTGTGTTCCCCTAATGGTTTAATATACTCAGGACATGCTTCCAGGAGAACAGTTTTAGTGAGGAGACTGTGTTCCCCTGATGGTTTAATATACACGGGACATGTTACCAGGTGAACAGGAAGGCGAGGAGATTGTGTTCCCCTGATTGTTCAATTTACACGGGACGTTTTACCAGGTGAACAGTATAAGTGAGGAGAGTGTGTTCCCCTGATGGTTTAATATACACGGAACATGTTACCAGCTGAACAGTATCAGTGAGGAGATTGTGTTCCCCTGATGGTCACAAACACATGGGACATGTCACCAGGCGAACAGTATAAGTGAGGAGATTGTGTTCCCCTGATGGTTTAAGACACACGGGACATGTTAGCAGGCGAACAGTATAAGTGAGGAGAGTGTGTTCCCCTGATGTTTTAATACACACGGGACATGTTACCAGGTGAACAGTATACGTGAGGAGAGTGTGTTCCCCTAATGTTTTAATAGACACGGGACATGTTACCAGGTGAACAGTATAAGTCAGGAGAGTGTGTTTCGCTGATGTTTTAATACACACGGTACATGTTACCAGGTGAACAGTATAAGTGAGCAGAGTGTGTTCCCCTGATTGTTTAATACACACGGGACATGTTACCAGGTGAACAGTATAAGTGAGGAGAGTGTGTTCCCCAGATTGTTTAATATACACGGGACATGTTACCAGGTGAGCAGTATAAGTGAGGAGAGTGTGTTCCCCTGATTGTTTAATACACACTGGACATGTTACCAGGTGAACAGTATACGTGAGGAGAGTGTGTTCCCCTAATGTTTTAATAGACACGGGACATGTTACCAGGTGAACAGTATAAGTCAGGAGAGTGTGTTTCGCTGATGTTTTAATACACACGGTACATGTTACCAGGTGAACAGTATAAGTGAGGAGAGTGTGTTCCCCTGATGGTTTAATACACACGGGACATGTCACCAGGTGAACAGTATAAGTGAGGAGAGTGTGTTCCCCTGATGGTTTAATACACACGGGACATGTCACCAGGTGAACAGTATAAGTGAGGAGAGTGTGTTCCCCTGATGGTTTAATAAACACAGGACATGTTACCAGGTGAACAGTATAAGTGAGGAGAGTGAGTTCCCCTGATTGTTTAATACACACGGGACATGTCACCAGGTGAACAGTATAAGTGAGGAGAGTGTGTTCCCCTGATGGTTTAATACACACGGGACATGTCACCAGGTGAACAGTATAAGTGAGGAGAGTGTGTTCCCCTGATGGTTTAATACACACGGGACATGTCACCAGGTGAACAGTATAAGTGAGGAGAGTGTGTTCCCCTGATGGTTTAATACACACGGGACATGTCACCAGGTGAACAGTATAAGTGAGGAGAGTGTGTTCCCCTGAGGGTTTAATACACACGGGACATGTCACCAGGTGAACAGTATAAGTGAGGAGAGTGAGTTCCCCTGATTGTTTAATACACACGGGACATTTCACCAGGTGAACATTGAAAGTGAGGAGAGTGTGTTCCCCGGATGGTTTAAAACATACGGGACATGTTACCAGGTGAACAGTATAAGTGAGGAGAGTGTGTTCCCCAGATTGTTTAATACACACGGGTCATGTTACCAGGTAAACAGTACAGGTGAGGAGACTGTGTTCCTTTGATGGTTTAATATACACGGGACATCTTACCAGGTGAACAGTATAAGTGAGGAGAGTGTGTTCCCCAGATTGTTTAATACACACGGGTCATGTTACCAGGTTAACAGTACAGGTGAGGAGACTGTGTTCCTTTGATGGTTTAATATACAAGGGACATGTTACCAGGTGAACAGTATAAGTGAGGAGAGTGTGTTCCCCAGATTGTTTAGTACACACGGGACATGTTGCCAGGTGAACAGTATAAGTTAGGAGAGTGTGTTCCCCAGATTGTTTAATACACACGGGTCATGTTACCAGGTTAACAGTACAGGGGAGGAGACTGTGTTCCTTTGATGGTTTAATATACAAGGGACATGTTACCAGGTGAACAGTATAAGTGAGCAGAGTGTGTTCCCCTGATGGTTTAAGACACACAGGACATGTTACCAGGTGAAAAGTATGAGTGAGGAGAGTGTGTACCCCTGATGGTTTAATACACACAGGACATGGCTTTAGGTGAACAGTATAAGTGAGGAGAGTGTGTTCCCCTGATGGTTTAATATACACGGGGCATGTTGCCAGGTGAACTGTATAAGTGAGGAGAGTGTGTTCCCCTGATGGTTTAATATACATGGGGCATGTTGCCAGGTGAACTGTATAACTGAGGAGAGTGAGTTCCCCTGATTGTTTAATACACACAGGACATGTTACCAGGTGAACAGTATGAGTGAGGAGAGTGTGTTCCCCTAATGGTTTAATATACTCAGGACATGCTTCCAGGAGAACAGTTTTAGTGAGGAGACTGTGTTCCCCTGATGGTTTAATATACACGGGACATGTTACCAGGTGAACAGGAAGGCGAGGAGATTGTGTTCCCCTGATTGTTCAATTTACACGGGACGTTTTACCAGGTGAACAGTATAAGTGAGGAGAGTGTGTTCCCCTGATGGTTTAATATACACGGAACATGTTACCAGCTGAACAGTATCAGTGAGGAGATTGTGTTCCCCTGATGGTCACAAACACATGGGACATGTCACCAGGCGAACAGTATAAGTGAGGAGATTGTGTTCCCCTGATGGTTTAAGACACACGGGACATGTTAGCAGGCGAACAGTATAAGTGAGGAGAGTGTGTTCCCCTGATGTTTTAATACACACGGGACATGTTACCAGGTGAACAGTATACGTGAGGAGAGTGTGTTCCCCTAATGTTTTAATAGACACGGGACATGTTACCAGGTGAACAGTATAAGTCAGGAGAGTGTGTTTCGCTGATGTTTTAATACACACGGTACATGTTACCAGGTGAACAGTATAAGTGAGCAGAGTGTGTTCCCCTGATTGTTTAATACACACGGGACATGTTACCAGGTGAACAGTATAAGTGAGGAGAGTGTGTTCCCCAGATTGTTTAATATACACGGGACATGTTACCAGGTGAGCAGTATAAGTGAGGAGAGTGTGTTCCCCTGATTGTTTAATACACACTGGACATGTTACCAGGTGAACAGTATACGTGAGGAGAGTGTGTTCCCCTAATGTTTTAATAGACACGGGACATGTTACCAGGTGAACAGTATAAGTCAGGAGAGTGTGTTTCGCTGATGTTTTAATACACACGGTACATGTTACCAGGTGAACAGTATAAGTGAGCAGAGTGTGTTCCCCTGATTGTTTAATACACACGGGACATGTTACCAGGTGAACAGTATAACTGAGGCGAGTGTGTTCCCCAGATTGTTTAATATACACGGGACATGTTACCAGGTGAACAGTATAAGTGAGGAGAGTGTGTTCCCCAGATTGTTTAATATACACGGGACATGTTACCAGGTGAACAGTATGAGTGAGGAGAGTGTGTTCCCCTAATGGTTTAATATACTCAGGACATGCTTCCAGGAGAACAGTTTTAGTGAGGAGACTGTGTTCCCCTGATGGTTTAATATACACGGGACATGTTACCAGGTGAACAGGAAGGCGAGGAGATTGTGTTCCCCTGATTGTTCAATTTACACGGGACGTTTTACCAGGTGAACAGTATAAGTGAGGAGAGTGTGTTCCCCTGATGGTTTAATATACACGGAACATGTTACCAGCTGAACAGTATCAGTGAGGAGATTGTGTTCCCCTGATGGTCACAAACACATGGGACATGTCACCAGGCGAACAGTATAAGTGAGGAGATTGTGTTCCCCTGATGGTTTAAGACACACGGGACATGTTAGCAGGCGAACAGTATAAGTGAGGAGAGTGTGTTCCCCTGATGTTTTAATACACACGGGACATGTTACCAGGTGAACAGTATACGTGAGGAGAGTGTGTTCCCCTAATGTTTTAATAGACACGGGACATGTTACCAGGTGAACAGTATAAGTCAGGAGAGTGTGTTTCGCTGATGTTTTAATACACACGGTACATGTTACCAGGTGAACAGTATAAGTGAGCAGAGTGTGTTCCCCTGATTGTTTAATACACACGGGACATGTTACCAGGTGAACAGTATAAGTGAGGAGAGTGTGTTCCCCAGATTGTTTAATATACACGGGACATGTTACCAGGTGAGCAGTATAAGTGAGGAGAGTGTGTTCCCCTGATTGTTTAATACACACTGGACATGTTACCAGGTGAACAGTATACGTGAGGAGAGTGTGTTCCCCTAATGTTTTAATAGACACGGGACATGTTACCAGGTGAACAGTATAAGTCAGGAGAGTGTGTTTCGCTGATGTTTTAATACACACGGTACATGTTACCAGGTGAACAGTATAAGTGAGCAGAGTGTGTTCCCCTGATTGTTTAATACACACGGGACATGTTACCAGGTGAACAGTATAAGTGAGGCGAGTGTGTTCCCCAGATTGTTTAATATACACGGGACATGTTACCAGGTGAACAGTATAAGTGAGGAGAGTGTGTTCCCCAGATTGTTTAATATACACGGGACATGTTACCAGGTGAACAGTATAAGTGAGGCGAGTGTGTTCCCCAGATTGTTTAATATACACGGGACATGTGACCAGGTGAACAGTATAAGTGAGGAGAGTGTTTTCCCCTGATAGTTTAATACACACGGGACATGTTACAAGGTGAACAGTATAAGAGAGGAGAGTGTGTTCCCTGATGGTTTAATACACACGGGACATGTTACCAGGTGAAGAGTATAAGTGAGGAGAGTGTGTTCCCCTGATGGTTTAATATACAGGGGACATGTTACAAGGTGAACAGTATAAGTGAGGAGAGTGTGTTCCCCTGATTGTTTAATACACACAGGACATTTCACCAGGTGAACAGTATAAGTGTGGAGACTGTGTTCCACTGATGGTTTAATACACACGGGACATGTCAGCAGGTGAACAGTATATGTGAGGAGAGTGTGTTCCCCTGATGGTTTAACACGCACGGGACATGTTACTAGGTGAACAGTATAAGTGAGTAGAGTGTGTTCCGCTGATGGTTTAATACACACGGGACATGTTACCAGGTGAACAGTATAAGTGAGGAGAGTGAGTTCCCCTGATGGTTTAATACACACGGGACATGTCACCAGGTGAACAGTATAAGTGAGGAGAGTGAGTTCCCCTGATTGTTTAATACACACAGGACATGTTACCAAGTGAACAGTATAAGTGAGGAGAGTGAGTTCCCCTGATTGTTTAATACACACGGGACATGTCACCAGGTGAACAGTATAAGTGAGGAGAGTTAGTTCCCCTGATTGTTTAATACACACAGGACATGTTACCAAGTGAACAGTATAAGTGAGGAGAGTGAGTTCCCCTGATTGTTTAATACACACAGGACATGTTACCAAGTGAACAGTATAAGTTAGGAGAGTGTGTTCCCCAGATTGTTTAATACACACGGGTCATGTTACCAGGTTAACAGTACAGGGGAGGAGACTGTGTTCCTTTGATGGTTTAATATACAAGGGACATGTTACCAGGTGAACAGTATAAGTGAGCAGAGTGTGTTCCCCTGATGGTTTAAGACACACAGGACATGTTACCAGGTGAAAAGTATGAGTGAGGAGAGTGTGTACCCCTGATGGTTTAATACACACAGGACATGGCTTTAGGTGAACAGTATAAGTGAGGAGAGTGTGTTCCCCTGATGGTTTAATATACACGGGGCATGTTGCCAGGTGAACTGTATAAGTGAGGAGAGTGTGTTCCCCTGATGGTTTAATATACATGGGGCATGTTGCCAGGTGAACTGTATAACTGAGGAGAGTGAGTTCCCCTGATTGTTTAATACACACAGGACATGTTACCAGGTGAACAGTATGAGTGAGGAGAGTGTGTTCCCCTAATGGTTTAATATACTCAGGACATGCTTCCAGGAGAACAGTTTTAGTGAGGAGACTGTGTTCCCCTGATGGTTTAATATACACGGGACATGTTACCAGGTGAACAGGAAGGCGAGGAGATTGTGTTCCCCTGATTGTTCAATTTACACGGGACGTTTTACCAGGTGAACAGTATAAGTGAGGAGAGTGTGTTCCCCTGATGGTTTAATATACACGGAACATGTTACCAGCTGAACAGTATCAGTGAGGAGATTGTGTTCCCCTGATGGTCACAAACACATGGGACATGTCACCAGGCGAACAGTATAAGTGAGGAGATTGTGTTCCCCTGATGGTTTAAGACACACGGGACATGTTAGCAGGCGAACAGTATAAGTGAGGAGAGTGTGTTCCCCTGATGTTTTAATACACACGGGACATGTTACCAGGTGAACAGTATACGTGAGGAGAGTGTGTTCCCCTAATGTTTTAATAGACACGGGACATGTTACCAGGTGAACAGTATAAGTCAGGAGAGTGTGTTTCGCTGATGTTTTAATACACACGGTACATGTTACCAGGTGAACAGTATAAGTGAGCAGAGTGTGTTCCCCTGATTGTTTAATACACACGGGACATGTTACCAGGTGAACAGTATAAGTGAGGAGAGTGTGTTCCCCAGATTGTTTAATATACACGGGACATGTTACCAGGTGAGCAGTATAAGTGAGGAGAGTGTGTTCCCCTGATTGTTTAATACACACTGGACATGTTACCAGGTGAACAGTATACGTGAGGAGAGTGTGTTCCCCTAATGTTTTAATAGACACGGGACATGTTACCAGGTGAACAGTATAAGTCAGGAGAGTGTGTTTCGCTGATGTTTTAATACACACGGTACATGTTACCAGGTGAACAGTATAAGTGAGCAGAGTGTGTTCCCCTGATTGTTTAATACACACGGGACATGTTACCAGGTGAACAGTATAACTGAGGCGAGTGTGTTCCCCAGATTGTTTAATATACACGGGACATGTTACCAGGTGAACAGTATAAGTGAGGAGAGTGTGTTCCCCAGATTGTTTAATATACACGGGACATGTTACCAGGTGAACAGTATGAGTGAGGAGAGTGTGTTCCCCTAATGGTTTAATATACTCAGGACATGCTTCCAGGAGAACAGTTTTAGTGAGGAGACTGTGTTCCCCTGATGGTTTAATATACACGGGACATGTTACCAGGTGAACAGGAAGGCGAGGAGATTGTGTTCCCCTGATTGTTCAATTTACACGGGACGTTTTACCAGGTGAACAGTATAAGTGAGGAGAGTGTGTTCCCCTGATGGTTTAATATACACGGAACATGTTACCAGCTGAACAGTATCAGTGAGGAGATTGTGTTCCCCTGATGGTCACAAACACATGGGACATGTCACCAGGCGAACAGTATAAGTGAGGAGATTGTGTTCCCCTGATGGTTTAAGACACACGGGACATGTTAGCAGGCGAACAGTATAAGTGAGGAGAGTGTGTTCCCCTGATGTTTTAATACACACGGGACATGTTACCAGGTGAACAGTATACGTGAGGAGAGTGTGTTCCCCTAATGTTTTAATAGACACGGGACATGTTACCAGGTGAACAGTATAAGTCAGGAGAGTGTGTTTCGCTGATGTTTTAATACACACGGTACATGTTACCAGGTGAACAGTATAAGTGAGCAGAGTGTGTTCCCCTGATTGTTTAATACACACGGGACATGTTACCAGGTGAACAGTATAAGTGAGGAGAGTGTGTTCCCCAGATTGTTTAATATACACGGGACATGTTACCAGGTGAGCAGTATAAGTGAGGAGAGTGTGTTCCCCTGATTGTTTAATACACACTGGACATGTTACCAGGTGAACAGTATACGTGAGGAGAGTGTGTTCCCCTAATGTTTTAATAGACACGGGACATGTTACCAGGTGAACAGTATAAGTCAGGAGAGTGTGTTTCGCTGATGTTTTAATACACACGGTACATGTTACCAGGTGAACAGTATAAGTGAGCAGAGTGTGTTCCCCTGATTGTTTAATACACACGGGACATGTTACCAGGTGAACAGTATAAGTGAGGCGAGTGTGTTCCCCAGATTGTTTAATATACACGGGACATGTTACCAGGTGAACAGTATAAGTGAGGAGAGTGTGTTCCCCAGATTGTTTAATATACACGGGACATGTTACCAGGTGAACAGTATAAGTGAGGCGAGTGTGTTCCCCAGATTGTTTAATATACACGGGACATGTGACCAGGTGAACAGTATAAGTGAGGAGAGTGTTTTCCCCTGATAGTTTAATACACACGGGACATGTTACAAGGTGAACAGTATAAGAGAGGAGAGTGTGTTCCCTGATGGTTTAATACACACGGGACATGTTACCAGGTGAAGAGTATAAGTGAGGAGAGTGTGTTCCCCTGATGGTTTAATATACAGGGGACATGTTACAAGGTGAACAGTATAAGTGAGGAGAGTGTGTTCCCCTGATTGTTTAATACACACAGGACATTTCACCAGGTGAACAGTATAAGTGTGGAGACTGTGTTCCACTGATGGTTTAATACACACGGGACATGTCAGCAGGTGAACAGTATATGTGAGGAGAGTGTGTTCCCCTGATGGTTTAACACGCACGGGACATGTTACTAGGTGAACAGTATAAGTGAGTAGAGTGTGTTCCGCTGATGGTTTAATACACACGGGACATGTTACCAGGTGAACAGTATAAGTGAGGAGAGTGAGTTCCCCTGATGGTTTAATACACACGGGACATGTCACCAGGTGAACAGTATAAGTGAGGAGAGTGAGTTCCCCTGATTGTTTAATACACACAGGACATGTTACCAAGTGAACAGTATAAGTGAGGAGAGTGAGTTCCCCTGATTGTTTAATACACACGGGACATGTCACCAGGTGAACAGTATAAGTGAGGAGAGTTAGTTCCCCTGATGGTTTAATACACACGGGACATGTCACCAGGTGAACAGTATAAGTGAGGAGAGTGAGTTCCCCTGATTGTTTAATACACACGGGACATGTCACCAGGTGAACAGTATAAGTGAGGAGAGTGTGTTCCCCTGATGGTTTAATACACACGGGACATGTCACCAGGTGAACAGTATAAGTGAGGAGAGTGTGTTCCCCTGATTGTTTAATACACACGGGACATTTCACCAGGTGAACATTGTAAGTGAGGAGAGTGTGTTCCCCTGATTGTTTTTTATAGAAGGGACATGTAACCAGGTGAACAGTATAAGTGAGGAGAGTGTGTTCCCCGGATGGTTTAAAACATACGGGACATGTTACCAGGTGAACAGTATAAGTGAGGCGAGTGTGTTCCCCTGATGGTTTAATACACACGGGACATGTCACCAGGTGAACAGTATAAGTGAGGAGAGTGAGTTCCCCTGATTGTTTAATACACACGGGACATTTCACCAGGTCAACATTGTAAGTGAGGAGAGTGTGTTCCCCTGATTGTTTTTTATAGAAGGGACATGTAACCAGGTGAACAGTATAAGTGAGGAGAGTGTGTTCCCCGGATGGTTTAAAACATACGGGACATGTTACCAGGTGAACAGTATAAGTGAGGCGAGTGTGTTCCCCAGAATGTTTAATATACACAAGACATGTTCCCAGGTGAGCAGTATAAGTGAGGAGAGTGTGTTCCTCTGATTGTTTAATATCCACGGGACATGTTACCAGGTGAACTGTATAAGTGACGCGAGCGTGTTCCCCAGATTGTTTAATATACACGGGACATGTTCCCAGGTGAACCGTATAAGTGAGGAGAGTGTGTTCTCCTGTTTGTTTAATACACACGGGACATGTTACCAGGTGAACAGTATAAGTGAGCAGAGTGTGTTCCCCTGATGGTTTAATATACACGAGACATGTTACCAGGTGAACAGTATAAGTGAGCTGAGTGTGTTCCCCTGATGGTTTAATACACACGGGACATGTTACCAGGTGAACAGTAAAAGTGAGGAGATTGTGTTCCCCTGATGGTTTAACACGCACGGGACATGTTACCAGGTGAACAGTAAAAGTGAGGAGAATGTGTTCCCCTGATGGTTTAATATGCACTGGACATGTTACCAGGTGAACAGTATAAGTGAGGAGAGTGTGTTCCCCTGATTGTTTATTACTCACGGGACATGTTACCAGGTGAACAGAATAAGTGAGGAGAGTGTGTTCCCCTGATGGTTTAACACGCACGGGACATGTTACCAGGTGAATAGTATAAGTGAGGAGAGTGTGTTCCCCTGATTGTTTAATACACACGGGACATGTTACCAGGTGAACAGTATAAGGGAGGCGAGTGTGTTCCCCTGATGGTTTAATATACGAGGGAAATGTTAACAGGTGAACAGTATAAGTGAGGAGAGTGTGTTCCCCTGATTGATTAATACACACGGGACATGTTACCAGGTGAACAGTATAAGTGAGGAGAGTGTGTTCCCCTGATGGTTTAATATACACGGGATATGTTACCAGGTGAACAGTATAAGTGAGGAGAGTGTGTTACGGTGATTGTTTAATACTCACGGGACATGTTACCAGGTGAACAGTATAAGTGAGGAGAGTGTGTTCCCCTGATGGTTTAACACGCACGGGACATGTTACCAGGTGAACAGTATAAGTGAGGAGAGTGTGTTCCCCTGATTGTTTAATATACCCGGGACATGTCACCAGGTGAAGAGTAGAATTGAGGAGAGTGTGTTCCCCTGATGGTTTAATATTCACGGGACATGTTACCAGGTGAACAGTATAAGTGAGGAGAGTGTGTTCCCCTGATGGTTTAATATGCACGGGACATGTTACCAGGTGAACAGTATAAGTGAGGAGAGTGTGTTCCCCTGATGGTTTAATATTCACGGGACATGTTACCAGGTGAACATTATAAGTGAGGAGAGTGAGTTCCCCTGATTGTTTAATACACACAGGACATGTCACCAGGTGAAGAGTATAAGTGAGGAGAGTGTGTTCCCCTGATTGTTTAATACACACGGGACATGTCACCAGGTGAACAGTATATGTGAGGAGAGTGTGTTCCCCTGATGGTTTAATACGCACGGGACATGTTACTAGGTGAACAGTATAAGTGAGTAGAGTGTGTTCCACTGATGGTTTAATATACCCGGGACATATCAGCAGGTGAACAGTATAAGTGAGGAGAGTGTGTTCCCCTGATGGTTTAATATACCCGGGACATGTCAGCAGGTGAACAGTATAATTGAGGAGATTGTGTTCCCCTGATGGTTTAATACACACGGGACATGTCACCAGGTGAACAGTATAAGTGAGGAGAGTGTGTTCCCCTGATGGTTTAATACACACGGGACATGTCACCAGGTGAACAGTATAAGTGAGGAGAGTGAGTTCCCCTGATTGTTTAATACACACGGGACATGTCACCAGGTGAACAGTATAAGTGAGGAGAGTGTGTTCCCCTGATGGTTTAATACACACGGGACATGTCACCAGGTGAACAGTATAAGTGAGGAGAGTGAGTTCCCCTGATTGTTTAATACACACGGGACATTTCACCAGGTGAACATTGAAAGTGAGGAGAGTGTGTTCCCCGGATGGTTTAAAACATACGGGACATGTTACCAGGTGAACAGTATAAGTGAGGAGAGTGTGTTCCCCAGATTGTTTAATACACACGGGTCATGTTACCAGGTAAA
This sequence comes from Heterodontus francisci, assembly GCF_036365525.1. Lineage (NCBI taxonomy): Eukaryota > Metazoa > Chordata > Chondrichthyes > Heterodontiformes > Heterodontidae > Heterodontus > Heterodontus francisci. Next base: position 157,032 of record NW_027142054.1, read on the forward strand.
CAGTACAGGTGAGGAGACTGTGTTCCTTTGATGGTTTAATATACACGGGACATCTAACCAGGTGAACAGTATAAGTGAGGAGAGTGTGTTCCCCAGATTGTTTAATACACACGGGTCATGTTACCAGGTTAACAGTACAGGTGAGGAGACTGTGTTCCTTTGATGGTTTAATATACAAGGGACATGTTACCAGGTGAACAGTATAAGTGAGGAGAGTGTGTTCCCCAGATTGTTTAGTACACACGGGACATGTTGCCAGGTGAACAGTATAAGTTAGGAGAGTGTGTTCCCCAGATTATTTAATACACACGGGTCATGTTACCAGGTTAACAGTACAGGGGAGGAGACTGTGTTCCTTTGATGGTTTAATATACAAGGGACATGTTACCAGGTGAACAGTATAAGTGAGCAGAGTGTGTTCCCCTGATGGTTTAAGACACACAGGACATGTTACCAGGTGAAAAGTATGAGTGAGGAGAGTGTGTACCCCTGATGGTTTAATACACACAGGACATGGCTTTAGGTGAACAGTATAAGTGAGGAGAGTGTGTTCCCCTGATGGTTTAATATACACGGGGCATGTTGCCAGGTGAACTGTATAAGTGAGGAGAGTGTGTTCCCCTGATGGTTTAATATACATGGGGCATGTTGCCAGGTGAACAGTATAACTGAGGAGAGTGAGTTCCCCTGATTGTTTAATACACACAGGACATGTTACCAGGTGAACAGTATGAGTGAGGAGAGTGTGTTCCCCTAATGGTTTAATATACTCAGGACATGCTTCCAGGAGAACAGTTTTAGTGAGGAGACTGTGTTCCCCTGATGGTTTAATATACACGGGACATGTTACCAGGTGAACAGGAAGGCGAGGAGAGTGTGTTCCCCTGATTGTTCAATTTACACGGGACGTTTTACCAGGTGAACAGTATAAGTGAGGAGAGTGTGTTCCCCTGATGGTTTAATATACACGGAACATGTTACCAGCTGAACAGTATCAGTGAGGAGATTGTGTTCCCCTGATGGTTACAAACACATGGGACATGTCACCAGGCGAACAGTATAAGTGAGGAGATTGTGTTCCCCTGATGGTTTAAGACACACGGGACATGTAAGCAGGCGAACAGTATAAGTGAGGAGAGTGTGTTCCCCTGATGTTTTAATACACACGGGACATGTTACCAGGTGAACAGTATACGTGAGGAGAGTGTGTTCCCCTAATGTTTTAATAGACACGGGACATGTTACCAGGTGAACAGTATAAGTCAGGAGAGTGTGTTTCGCTGATGTTTTAATACACACGGTACATGTTACCAGGTGAACAGTATAAGTGAGGAGAGTGTGTTCCCCTGATGGTTTAATATACACGGGACATGTTACCAGGTGAACAGTATAAGTGAGCAGAGTGTGTTATCCTGATTGTTTAATACACACGGGACATGTTACCAGGTGAACAGTATAAGTGAGGCGAGTGTGTTCCCCTGATTGTTTAATACACACTGGACATGTTACCAGGTGAACAGTATAAGTGAGGAGAGTGTTTTCCCCTGATAGTTTAATACACACGGGACATGTTACCAGGTGAACAGTATAAGTGAGGAGAGTGTGTTCCCTGATGGTTTAATACACACGGGACATGTAACCAGGTGAAGAGTATAAGTGAGGAGAGTGTGTTCCCTGATTGTTTAGTACACACAGGACATGTTACCAGGTGAACAGTATAAGTGAGGAGAGTGTGTTCCCCTGATTGTTTATTACACACAGGACATTTCACCAGGTGAACAGTATAAGTGTGGAGACTGTGTTCCACTGATGGTTTAATACACACGGGACATGTCAGCAGGCGAACTGTATATGTGAGGAGAGTGTGTTCCCCTGATGGTTTAACACGCACGGGACATGTTACTAGGTGAACAGTATAAGTGAGTAGAGTGTGTTCCGCTGATGGTTTAATACACACGGGACATGTCACCATGTGAACAGTATAAGTGAGGAGAGTGAGTTCCCCTGATGGTTTAATACACACGGGACATGTCACCAGGTGAACAGTATAAGTGAGGAGAGTGAGTTCCCCTGATTGTTTAATACACACGGGACATGTCACCAGGTGAACAGTGTAAGTGAGGAGAGTGAGTTCCCCTGATTGTTTAATACACACGGGACATTTCACCAGGTGAACATTGGAAGTGAGGAGAGTGTGTTCCCCTGATTGTTTTTTATAGAAGGGACATGTAACCAGGTGAACAGTATAAGTGAGGAGAGTGTGTTCCCCGGATGGTTTAAAACATACGGGACATGTTACCAGGTGAACAGTATAAGTGAGGCGAGTGTGTTCCCCAGATTGTTTAATATACACAAGACATGTTCCCAGGTGAACAGTATAAGTGAGGAGAGTGTGTTTCGCTGATGTTTTAATACACATGGGACATGTTACCAGGTGAACAGTATAAGTGACGCGAGCGTGTTCCCCAGATTGTTTAATATACACGGGACATGTTACCAGGTGAACCGTATAAGTGAGGAGAGTGTGTTCCCCTGTTTGTTTAATACACACGGGACATGTTACCAGGTGAACAGTATAAGTGAGCTGAGTGTGTTCCCCTGATGGTTTAATACACACGGGACATGTTACCAGGTGAACAGTATAAGTGAGGAGAGTGTGTTCCACTGATAGTTTAATAGACACGGGACATGTTACCAGGTGAACAGTATAAGTGAGGAGAGTGTGTTCCCCTCATGTTTTAATACACACGGGACATGTTACCAGATGAACAGTATAAGTAATGAGAGTGTGTTTCCCTGATGTTTTAATACACACGGGACATGTTACCATGTGAACAGTATAAGTGAGGAGAGTGTGTTGCCCTGATGGTTTAATATACACGAGACATGTTACCATGTGAACAGTATAAGTGAGGAGAGTGTGTTCCCCTGATGATTTAATACACACGGGACATGTGACCAGATGAACAGTATAAATGAGGAGAGTGTGTTCCCCTAATGTTTTAATAGACACGGGACATATTACCAGGTTAACAGTATAAGTGAGGAGAGTGTGTTCCCCTGATGGTTTAATATACACGAGACATATTACCAGGTGAACAGTATAAGTGAGGAGAGTGTGTTCCCCTGATGGTTCAATATACACGGGACATGTTACCAGGTGAACAGTAAAGTGAGGAGAGTGTGTTCCCCTGATGGTTTAATATACACGGGACATGTCAGCAGGTGAACAGTATAAGGGAGGAAGTGTTTTCCCCTGTTTGTTTTATATACACGGGACATGTTACAAGGTGAACAGTAAAGTGAGGAGAGTGTGTTCCCCTGATGGTTCAATATACACGGGACATGTTACCAGGTGAACATTAAAGTGAGGAGAGTGTGTTTCCCTGATGGTTTAACACACACAGACATGTTACCAGGTGAACAGTAAAGTGAGGAGAGTGTGTTCCCCTGATTGTTTAATAGACACGGGACATGTCACCAGGTGAACAGTATAAGTGAGGAGAGAGTGTTCCCCTGATGGTTTAATATACACGGGACATGTTACCAGGAGAACAGTATAAGTGAGGCGAGAGTGTTCCCCTGATGGTTTAATATACACGGGACATGTTACCAGGTGAACAGTATAAGTGAGGAGAGTGTGTTCCCCTGTTTGTTTAATAGACACGGGACATGTTACCAGGTGAACAGTATAAGTGAGGAGAGTGTGTTCCCCTGATGGTTTAATATACACGGGACATGTTACCAGGAGAACAGTATAAGTGAGGGGAGTGTGTTCCCCTGATTGTTTAATATACACGGGACATGTTACCAGGAGAACAGTATAAGTGAGGGGAGTGTGTTCCCCTGATTGTTTAATATACACGGGACATGTTACCAGGTGAACAGTATAAGTGAGGAGAGTGTGTTCCCCTGATTGTTTAATATACACGGGACATGTTACCAGGTGAACAGTATAAGTGAGGAGAGTGTGTTCCCCTGATTGTTTAATATACACGGGACATGTTACCAGGTGAACAGTATAAGTGAGGAGAGTGTGTTCCCCTGATGGTTTAATATACACGGGACATGTTACCAGGTGAACAGTATAAGTGAGGAGAGTGTGTTCCCCTGATGGTTTAATATACACGGGACATGTTACCAGGAGAACAGTATAAGTGAGGGGAGTGTGTTCCCCTGATTGTTTAATATACACAGGACATGTTACCAGGAGAACAGTATAAGTGAGGGGAGTGTGTTCCCCTGATTGTTTAATATACACGGGACATGTTACCAGGTGAACAGTATAAGTGAGGAGAGTGTGTTCCCCTGATGGTTTAATATACACGGGACATGTTACCAGGTGAACAGTATAAGTGAGGAGAGTGTGTTCCCCTGATGGTTTAATATACACGGGACATGTTACCAGGTGAACAGTATAAGTGAGGGGAGTGTGTTCCCCTGATTGTTTAATATACACAGGACATGTTACCAGGAGAACAGTATAAGTGAGGGGAGTGTGTTCCCCTGATTGTTTAATATACTCGGGACATGTTACCAGGTGAACAGTATAAGTGAGGAGAGTGTGTTCCCCTGATGGTTTAATATACACGGGACATGTTACCAGGTGAACAGTATAAGTGAGGAGAGTGTGTTCCCCTGATTGTTTAATATACACGGGACATGTTACCAGGTGAACAGTATAAGTGAGGAGAGTGTGTTCCCCTGATGGTTTAATATACACGGGACATGTTACCAGGTGAACAGTATAAGTGAGGAGAGTGTGTTCCCCTGATGGTTTAATATACACGGGACATGTTACCAGGTGAACAGTATAAGTGAGGAGAGTGTGTTCCCCTGATTGTTTAACACACACAGATATGTCACCAGGTGAACAGTATAAGTGAGCAGAATGTTTTGGCCTGATGGTTTAATATACACAGGACATGTTACCAGGTGAACAGTATAAGTGAGGAGAGTGTGTTCCCCTGATTGTTTAAAATGCACGGGACATGTTACCAGGTGAACAGTATAAGTGAGGAGAGAGTGTTCCCCTGATGGTTTAATATAGACGGGACATGTTGACAGGTGAACAGTATAAGTGAGGAGAGTGTGTTCCCCTGATTGTTTAATACACACAGGACATGTTACCAGGCGAACAGAATAAGTGAGGAGATTGTGATCCCCTGATGGTTTCAGAAACACGGGACATGTCAAAAGGCGAACAGAATAAGTGAGGAGAGTGTGTTCCCCTGATTGTTTAATACACACGGGACATGTTACCAGGCAAACAGTTTAAGTGAGGAGACTGTGTTCCCCTGATTTTTTAATGCACGAGGGACATTTCATTAGGTGAACAGTATGAGTGAGGAGAGTGTGTTCCCCTGATGGTTTAATATACACGGGACATGTTACCAGGCAAACAGTTTAAGTGAGGAGACTGTGTTCCCCTGATTTTTTAATGCACGCGGGACATTTCACTAGGTGAACAGTATGAGTGAGGAGAGAGTGTTCCACTGATGGTTTAATATACGCGGGACATGTTACCAGGTGAACAGTCGAAGTGAGGAGAGTTTGTTCCCCTGATGGTTTAATACTGACGGGACATGTTACCTGGTGAACAGTATAAGTGAGGAGAGTGTGTTCCCCTGATTGTTTAATACACACGGGACATTTTACCAGATGAACAGTATAAGTGAGGAGACTGTGTTCCCCTGATGGTTTAATATACACGGGACATGTTACCAGGTGAACAGTATAAGTGAGGAGAGTGTGTTCCCCTGATGATTTCATACACACGGGACATGTAACCAGGTGAACAGTATAAGTGAGGAGAGTGTGTTCCCCGGATGGTTTAAAACATACGGGACATGTTACCAGGTGAACAGTATAAGTGAGGCGAGTGTGTTCCCCAGATTGTTTAATATACACAAGACATGTTCCCAGGTGAACAGTATAAGTGAGGAGAGTGTGTTTCGCTGATGTTTTAATACACATGGGACATGTTACCAGGTGAACAGTATAAGTGACGCGAGCGTGTTCCCCAGATTGTTTAATATACACGGGACATGTTACCAGGTGAACCGTATAAGTGAGGAGAGTGTGTTCCCCTGTTTGTTTAATACACACGGGACATGTTACCAGGTGAACAGTATAAGTGAGCTGAGTGTGTTCCCCTGATGGTTTAATACACACGGGACATGTTACCAGGTGAACAGTATAAGTGAGGAGAGTGTGTTCCACTGATAGTTTAATAGACACGGGACATGTTACCAGGTGAACAGTATAAGTGAGGAGAGTGTGTTCCCCTCATGTTTTAATACACACGGGACATGTTACCAGATGAACAGTATAAGTAATGAGAGTGTGTTTCCCTGATGTTTTAATACACACGGGACATGTTACCATGTGAACAGTATAAGTGAGGAGAGTGTGTTGCCCTGATGGTTTAATATACACGAGACATGTTACCATGTGAACAGTATAAGTGAGGAGAGTGTGTTCCCCTGATGATTTAATACACACGGGACATGTGACCAGATGAACAGTATAAATGAGGAGAGTGTGTTCCCCTAATGTTTTAATAGACACGGGACATATTACCAGGTTAACAGTATAAGTGAGGAGAGTGTGTTCCCCTGATGGTTTAATATACACGAGACATATTACCAGGTGAACAGTATAAGTGAGGAGAGTGTGTTCCCCTGATGGTTCAATATACACGGGACATGTTACCAGGTGAACAGTAAAGTGAGGAGAGTGTGTTCCCCTGATGGTTTAATATACACGGGACATGTCAGCAGGTGAACAGTATAAGGGAGGAAGTGTTTTCCCCTGTTTGTTTTATATACACGGGACATGTTACAAGGTGAACAGTAAAGTGAGGAGAGTGTGTTCCCCTGATGGTTCAATATACACGGGACATGTTACCAGGTGAACAGTAAAGTGAGGAGAGTGTGTTTCCCTGATGGTTTAACACACACAGACATGTTACCAGGTGAACAGTAAAGTGAGGAGAGTGTGTTCCCCTGATTGTTTAATAGACACGGGACATGTCACCAGGTGAACAGTATAAGTGAGGAGAGAGTGTTCCCCTGATGGTTTAATATACACGGGACATGTTACCAGGAGAACAGTATAAGTGAGGCGAGAGTGTTCCCCTGATGGTTTAATATACACGGGACATGTTACCAGGTGAACAGTATAAGTGAGGAGAGTGTGTTCCCCTGTTTGTTTAATAGACACGGGACATGTTACCAGGTGAACAGTATAAGTGAGGAGAGTGTGTTCCCCTGATGGTTTAATATACACGGGACATGTTACCAGGAGAACAGTATAAGTGAGGGGAGTGTGTTCCCCTGATGGTTTAATATACACGGGACATGTTACCAGGTGAACAGTATAAGTGAGGAGAGTGTGTTCCCCTGATTGTTTAAAATGCACGGGACATGTTACCAGGTGAACAGTATAAGTGAGGAGAGAGTGTTCCCCTGATTGTTTAATATACACGGGACATGTTACCAGGTGAACAGTATAAGTGAGGAGAGTGTGTTCCCCTGATTGTTTAAAATGCACGGGACATGTTACCAGGTGAACAGTATAAGTGAGGAGAGAGTGTTCCCCTGATGGTTTAATATAGACGGGACATGTTGACAGGTGAACAGTATAAGTGAGGAGAGTGTGTTCCCCTGATTGTTTAATACACACAGGACATGTTACCAGGCGAACAGAATAAGTGAGGAGATTGTGATCCCCTGATGGTTTCAGAAACACGGGACATGTCAAAAGGCGAACAGAATAAGTGAGGAGAGTGTGTTCCCCTGATTGTTTAATACACACGGGACATGTTACCAGGCAAACAGTTTAAGTGAGGAGACTGTGTTCCCCTGATTTTTTAATGCACGAGGGACATTTCATTAGGTGAACAGTATGAGTGAGGAGAGTGTGTTCCCCTGATGGTTTAATATACACGGGACATGTTACCAGGCAAACAGTTTAAGTGAGGAGACTGTGTTCCCCTGATTTTTTAATGCACGCGGGACATTTCACTAGGTGAACAGTATGAGTGAGGAGAGAGTGTTCCACTGATGGTTTAATATACGCGGGACATGTTACCAGGTGAACAGTCGAAGTGAGGAGAGTTTGTTCCCCTGATGGTTTAATACTGACGGGACATGTTACCTGGTGAACAGTATAAGTGAGGAGAGTGTGTTCCCCTGATTGTTTAATACACACGGGACATTTTACCAGATGAACAGTATAAGTGAGGAGACTGTGTTCCCCTGATGGTTTAATATACACGGGACATGTTACCAGGTGAACAGTATAAGTGAGGAGAGTGTGTTCCCCTGATGATTTCATACACACGGGACATGTAACCAGGTGAACAGTATAAGTGAGGAGAGTGTGTTCCCCGGATGGTTTAAAACATACGGGACATGTTACCAGGTGAACAGTATAAGTGAGGCGAGTGTGTTCCCCAGATTGTTTAATATACACAAGACATGTTCCCAGGTGAACAGTATAAGTGAGGAGAGTGTGTTTCGCTGATGTTTTAATACACATGGGACATGTTACCAGGTGAACAGTATAAGTGACGCGAGCGTGTTCCCCAGATTGTTTAATATACACGGGACATGTTACCAGGTGAACCGTATAAGTGAGGAGAGTGTGTTCCCCTGTTTGTTTAATACACACGGGACATGTTACCAGGTGAACAGTATAAGTGAGCTGAGTGTGTTCCCCTGATGGTTTAATACACACGGGACATGTTACCAGGTGAACAGTATAAGTGAGGAGAGTGTGTTCCACTGATAGTTTAATAGACACGGGACATGTTACCAGGTGAACAGTATAAGTGAGGAGAGTGTGTTCCCCTCATGTTTTAATACACACGGGACATGTTACCAGATGAACAGTATAAGTAATGAGAGTGTGTTTCCCTGATGTTTTAATACACACGGGACATGTTACCATGTGAACAGTATAAGTGAGGAGAGTGTGTTGCCCTGATGGTTTAATATACACGAGACATGTTACCATGTGAACAGTATAAGTGAGGAGAGTGTGTTCCCCTGATGATTTAATACACACGGGACATGTGACCAGATGAACAGTATAAATGAGGAGAGTGTGTTCCCCTAATGTTTTAATAGACACGGGACATATTACCAGGTTAACAGTATAAGTGAGGAGAGTGTGTTCCCCTGATGGTTTAATATACACGAGACATATTACCAGGTGAACAGTATAAGTGAGGAGAGTGTGTTCCCCTGATGGTTCAATATACACGGGACATGTTACCAGGTGAACAGTAAAGTGAGGAGAGTGTGTTCCCCTGATGGTTTAATATACACGGGACATGTCAGCAGGTGAACAGTATAAGGGAGGAAGTGTTTTCCCCTGTTTGTTTTATATACACGGGACATGTTACAAGGTGAACAGTAAAGTGAGGAGAGTGTGTTCCCCTGATGGTTCAATATACACGGGACATGTTACCAGGTGAACAGTAAAGTGAGGAGAGTGTGTTTCCCTGATGGTTTAACACACACAGACATGTTACCAGGTGAACAGTAAAGTGAGGAGAGTGTGTTCCCCTGATTGTTTAATAGACACGGGACATGTCACCAGGTGAACAGTATAAGTGAGGAGAGAGTGTTCCCCTGATGGTTTAATATACACGGGACATGTTACCAGGAGAACAGTATAAGTGAGGCGAGAGTGTTCCCCTGATGGTTTAATATACACGGGACATGTTACCAGGTGAACAGTATAAGTGAGGAGAGTGTGTTCCCCTGTTTGTTTAATAGACACGGGACATGTTACCAGGTGAACAGTATAAGTGAGGAGAGTGTGTTCCCCTGATGGTTTAATATACACGGGACATGTTACCAGGAGAACAGTATAAGTGAGGGGAGTGTGTTCCCCTGATTGTTTAATATACACGGGACATGTTACCAGGAGAACAGTATAAGTGAGGGGAGTGTGTTCCCCTGATTGTTTAATATACACGGGACATGTTACCAGGTGAACAGTATAAGTGAGGAGAGTGTGTTCCCCTGATTGTTTAATATACACGGGACATGTTACCAGGTGAACAGTATAAGTGAGGAGAGTGTGTTCCCCTGATTGTTTAATATACACGGGACATGTTACCAGGTGAACAGTATAAGTGAGGAGAGTGTGTTCCCCTGATGGTTTAATATACACGGGACATGTTACCAGGTGAACAGTATAAGTGAGGAGAGTGTGTTCCCCTGATGGTTTAATATACACGGGACATGTTACCAGGAGAACAGTATAAGTGAGGGGAGTGTGTTCCCCTGATTGTTTAATATACACAGGACATGTTACCAGGAGAACAGTATAAGTGAGGGGAGTGTGTTCCCCTGATTGTTTAATATACACGGGACATGTTACCAGGTGAACAGTATAAGTGAGGAGAGTGTGTTCCCCTGATGGTTTAATATACACGGGACATGTTACCAGGTGAACAGTATAAGTGAGGAGAGTGTGTTCCCCTGATGGTTTAATATACACGGGACATGTTACCAGGTGAACAGTATAAGTGAGGGGAGTGTGTTCCCCTGATTGTTTAATATACACAGGACATGTTACCAGGAGAACAGTATAAGTGAGGGGAGTGTGTTCCCCTGATTGTTTAATATACTCGGGACATGTTACCAGGTGAACAGTATAAGTGAGGAGAGTGTGTTCCCCTGATGGTTTAATATACACGGGACATGTTACCAGGTGAACAGTATAAGTGAGGAGAGTGTGTTCCCCTGATTGTTTAATATACACGGGACATGTTACCAGGTGAACAGTATAAGTGAGGAGAGTGTGTTCCCCTGATGGTTTAATATACACGGGACATGTTACCAGGTGAACAGTATAAGTGAGGAGAGTGTGTTCCCCTGATGGTTTAATATACACGGGACATGTTACCAGGTGAACAGTATAAGTGAGGAGAGTGTGTTCCCCTGATTGTTTAACACACACAGATATGTCACCAGGTGAACAGTATAAGTGAGCAGAATGTTTTGGCCTGATGGTTTAATATACACAGGACATGTTACCAGGTGAACAGTATAAGTGAGGAGAGTGTGTTCCCCTGATTGTTTAAAATGCACGGGACATGTTACCAGGTGAACAGTATAAGTGAGGAGAGAGTGTTCCCCTGATGGTTTAATATAGACGGGACATGTTGACAGGTGAACAGTATAAGTGAGGAGAGTGTGTTCCCCTGATTGTTTAATACACACAGGACATGTTACCAGGCGAACAGAATAAGTGAGGAGATTGTGATCCCCTGATGGTTTCAGAAACACGGGACATGTCAAAAGGCGAACAGAATAAGTGAGGAGAGTGTGTTCCCCTGATTGTTTAATACACACGGGACATGTTACCAGGCAAACAGTTTAAGTGAGGAGACTGTGTTCCCCTGATTTTTTAATGCACGAGGGACATTTCATTAGGTGAACAGTATGAGTGAGGAGAGTGTGTTCCCCTGATGGTTTAATATACACGGGACATGTTACCAGGCAAACAGTTTAAGTGAGGAGACTGTGTTCCCCTGATTTTTTAATGCACGCGGGACATTTCACTAGGTGAACAGTATGAGTGAGGAGAGAGTGTTCCACTGATGGTTTAATATACGCGGGACATGTTACCAGGTGAACAGTCGAAGTGAGGAGAGTTTGTTCCCCTGATGGTTTAATACTGACGGGACATGTTACCTGGTGAACAGTATAAGTGAGGAGAGTGTGTTCCCCTGATTGTTTAATACACACGGGACATTTTACCAGATGAACAGTATAAGTGAGGAGACTGTGTTCCCCTGATGGTTTAATATACACGGGACATGTTACCAGGTGAACAGTATAAGTGAGGAGAGTGTGTTCCCCTGATGATTTCATACACACGGGGCATGTTACCAGGTGAACAGTGTAAGTGAGGAGAGTGTGTTCCCCTGATTGTTTAATACACAAAGGACATGTTACCAGGTGAACAATGTAAGTGAGGAGAGTGTGTTCCCCTGATTGTTTAATATACACGGGACATGTTACCAGGTGAAGAGTATAAGTGAGGAGAGTGTGTTCCCCTGATTGTTTAATACTGATGGGATGGGAGTGGGGGAGGGCAGTGGGGGAGTGGAGTGGGAGTGGAGTGGGGGAATGGAGTGGGAGGGGAGTGGGGGAGTGCAGTGGGAGGCGGCTGGGAGGGGGAGTGGGAGGCGAGTGGGAGGGGGAGTGGGAGGGGTAGTGGGAGGGGAGGAGGTAGGGGAGAGGAGGAGGGGAGGGGGGAAGGGGAAGGGTGAGGGTGAGGGGATTGCGATGGGAGGGGGTAGGTGAGCGTTAAGGGGAGTGGGAGAGGGGAGTGAGGGAGTGAGGGAGGGGAGTGGGGAAGTGGCAGTGGTAGGGGAGTGGGAGTGGGAGATGGGTGGCGGACGGTGTGGGAAGTGGGTGGAGGCGGGGTTGGGAAGGTGATTGGGGGAGGGGAGTGGGGGAGGGGAGTGGGAAGGGGGTGTTGGAGAGGTTGGGAAGGTTTATGGGGGAGGGGAGTGGGGAAGGGGGTGGGGGAGGGGAGTGGGAAGGGGGTGTTGGAGAGGTTGGGAAGGTGATTGGGGGAGGGGAGTGGGGGCGGGTTGTTCGGGAGGGGAGGGGGGGAATTGATTGGGAAGGGGAGTGGGGGAGGGGAGAGGACGGGAGTAGGGGTGGCAGTGGGAGAGGGGAGTGGGAAGGGGAGTGGAGTAGGGGAGAGGAGGGTAGGAGGGTAGAGTAGGGGAGGAGGGGGGATGAGGGTAGAGGAGGGGAGTAGGGGTGGCTGTGGGAGAGGGGAGTGGGAATGGGAGTGGAGGAGGGGAGGAGGGTAGAGTAGGGGAGGAGGGGAGAGGAGGGGAGTCGGGTAGGCTGTGGGAGATTGGAGTGGGAAGGGTAGTGGGGGAGGGAAGAGGTGGGGAGAGGAGGCTGTGAGAGAGGGGAATGGCAAGGGGAGTGTGGAGGGGAGAGGATGGGAATGGGGAGGCTGTGGGAGAGGGGCGTGGTAAGCGGAAGGTGGAGGGGAGCGGAGGGAGGAGAGGGGTAGCGAGTGGGAGTGGCAGAGGGAAGTGAGTGATGGGAGTGTGGGAGGGTTGAAGGGGAGCGGAGTGGAGGAGGGATGTGGGGGACGGTGAGTGGGTGAGGGGAGTGGGACAGGGGAGTGGGGGAGGGGAGTGGGGGAGGGGAGTGGAAGCGGAGTGGGGAGGGAGTGGAAGGGGAGTGGGGGAGGTGAGTGGAAGGGGAGTGGGGGGGAGGGGAGTGGAAGGGGAGTGGGGGAGGGGAGTGGGGGAAGGGAGTGGAAGGGGAGTGGGGGGGAGGGGAGTGGAAGGGGAGTGGGGGAGGGGAGTGGAAGGGGAGTGGGGGAGGGGAGTGGAAGGGGAGTGGGGGGGAGGGGAGTGGAAGGGGAGTGGGGGGGAGGGGAGTGGAAGGGGAGTGGGGGAAGGGAGGGGAAGGTGGAGGGGAGCGGAGGGAGGAGAGGGGTAGCGAGTGGGAGTGGCAGAGGGAAGTGAGTGATGGGAGTGTGGGAGGGTTGAAGGGGAGCGGAGTGGAGGAGGGATGTGGGGGACGGTGAGTGGGTGAGGGGAGTGGGAAAGGGGAGTGGGGGAGGGGAGTGGGGGAGGGGAGTGGAAGCGGAGTGGGGAGGGAGTGGAAGGGGAGTGGGGGAGGTGAGTGGAAGGGGAGTGGGGGGGAGGGGAGTGGAAGGGGAGTGGGGGAGGGGAGTGGGGGAAGGGAGTGGAAGGGGAGTGGGGGGGAGGGGAGTGGAAGGGGAGTGGGGGAGGGGAGTGGAAGGGGAGTGGGGGAGGGGAGTGGAAGGGGAGTGGGGGGGAGGGGAGTGGAAGGGGAGTGGGGGAGGGGAGTGGAAGGGGAGTGGGGGGAGGGGAGTGGAAGGGGAGTGGGGGAGGGGAGTGGAAGGGGAGTGGGGGAGGGGAGTGGGGGAGGGGAGTGGAAGTGGAGTGGGCGAGCAAAGTTGGAAGGACTGTGGGAGGGGAGTTTGAGGGGAGTTGGAAGGGGAGGGGAGTGGGAGAGGGGAGTGGAAGGGGAGTGGGGGAAGGGAGGGGAAGGTGGAGGGGAGCGGAAGGAGGAGAGGGGTAGCGAGTGGGAGTGGCGGAGGGAAGTGTTTGATGGGAGTGTGGGAGGGTTGAAGGGGAGCGGAGTGGAGGAGGGATGTGGGGGACGGTGGGTGGGTGAGGGGAGTGGGACAGGGGAGTGGAAAGGGAGTGGGAAAGGGTAGTGGGGGAGGGGAGTGGAAGCGGAGTGGGGAGGGAGTGGAAGGGGGGAATGGGAGTGGAGGAGGGGGAGTGGGGGAGGGGGTGTGGGGGAGTGGGGTGGTGGAGGGGAGTGGGGGAGTGGGGGAGTGGGGGAGGGGAGTGTGGGAGGGGCGTGGGGAGGGGACTGGGGGAGCGAAGTGGAAAGGAGAGTGGGTGAGGGGAGTGGGACAGCAGAGTGGAAGAGGAGTGGGAAAGGGTAGTGGGGGAGGGGAGTGGAAGCGGAGTGGGGAGGGGAGTGGAAGGGGATTTGGGGAGGGGAGTGGAAGGGGATTGGGGGGGGAGGGGAATGGAAGGGGAGTGGGGGAGGGGAGTGGGGGAGGGGAGTGGAAGGGGAGTGGGCGAGCAAAGTGGGAAGGAGAGTGGGGGAGGGGAGTGGAGGTGGGATTTTGGGGACTGGAGTGGGGTTGAGGAGTGTGGGAGGGGAGTGATGTAGGGTAGTGGTGGAGGGTGGTTGGGGCAGGGGAGTTGGGGAGGGTCGTGTGTTAGGGGAATGGGGAGGGGGTTTGGGGAGCGGAATGGAGGAGCGAAGTTTGGGAGGCGAGTGGGGAGGGGAGTGGAAGGGGAGTGGGTGAGCGAAGTGGGAAGGAGAGTGGGGGAGGGGTGTGGGAAGGGGAGTAGGGGAGGGGAGTTGGAAGGGGAGTGGGGGAGGGGAGTTGGAAGGGGAGTGGGGGAGGGGAGTGGGGAAGTGGGGGAGCGAAGTGGGAAGGAGAGTGGGGGAGGGGAGTGCGAAGGAGAGTGGGGGAGGGGAATGCGAAGGAGAGTGGGGGAGGGGAGTGCGTAGGGGTGTGGGAAGGGGAGTGAGGGAGGGGAGTGGGAATGGGAGTGGGGGAGGGGAGTGGAAGGGCAGTGGGGGCGGGGAGTGGAGTAGCGGAGAGGAGAGGAGTGCAGAGGAGGAGAGTGGGGTCGTGGAGTTGGGGAGGGGATTGGGAAGGGGAGTGGGGAGGAGAGAGGAGGGGGAGAGGAGAGGGGTAGAGAGTGGGAGTGGTGGAGGGAAGTGGGGGAGGAGAGTGTGGGAGGAGAGAAGGGAAGGGGACTGGGATAGGGGAGTGGGAGTGGGGTGTGGAAAAGTGGAGTGGGGGTGGGGTGTGGTGCAGGGGAGTGGGTGTGTGGGGGGAGTGGGGTAGGGGAGTTGGTGAGGGGTGTGGAGGAAGGGAGTGGGTGTGTGTAGGGCAGTGGGGTCGGGGAGTGGGTGTGGGGTGTGGAGGAGGGGAGTGGGGGAGGAGATTGGGGAGGGGAGTGGGGGAGGGGAGTGGGGGAGGAGCGTGGAGTAGGGGAGTGGTGGAGGGGAGTGGGGTAGGGGAATGGGGGAGGGGGGTTGGGGAGCGGAGTGGAGTAAGGACGTTTGGGAGGGGAGTGGGGGAGGGGAGTGATTTAGGGGAGTGGTGGAGGGGTGTGGGGTAGGGGAATTGGGGCGGGGAGTGGGCAAGGGGAGCTGGGGAGCGCAGTGGTGTAGGGGAGTCGGGGAGTGAGTTTGGGGAGGGGAGTGCGGTAGGGATGTGGGGGTGGAGAGTGGGGGTGAGCGGGGGAGAGGAGAGGGATAGGGGAGTGGGGGATGTGTGTGGGAGGGAGTTGGGCAGGGGAATGGGTGTGGGAAGTTGGGGAGGGGAGTGGGGGATGGGAGTTAGGGAGGGGAGTGGGGGAGGTGAGTGGGAGGGAGTTGGTGGGGGGAGTTGGAAGGGGAGTGGGTGGGGTGTGGGGGAGGGGCGTAGAAGGAATCTGGGGGAGGGGAGTGGAAATGGTGTGGAGGAGGGGAGTGGGGGAGGGGATGTGGGGAGGGGAGTGGGGGAGGGGAGTGCGGGTGGGGAGTGGAAGGGGATTGGGGGAGGGGAGTGGGGGAGGAGATTGGGGGAGGGGAATGAGGGAGGAGTGTGGAGTAGGGGTTTGGGGGAGAGGAGTGGGATAGGGGAAGGGGAGGGGTATTGGAGAACGGGGTGGGGGAGCGGAGTGGAGTAGGGAAGTTTGGGAGGCGAGTGGGGGAGCTGAGTGGGGGAGGGGAGTGATATAGGGGGGTGGGGGAGGGGAGTGGGGTCGGGGAGTTGGGGCGGGGAGTGGGCAAGGGGAGCTGGGGAGCGCAGTGGGGTAGAGGAGTGGGGGTGGAGAGTGGGAGTGAGCGGGGGAGGGGAGTGGTATTGGGGAGTGGGGGAGGTGAGTGGGAGGAAGTTGGTGGGGGGATTTGGGGAGATGAGTGGGGGAGGGAAGTTGGGGAAGTGAGTGGGGTTGGGGTGTGAGGGAGGGGAGTTAGGGAGGGGAGTGGGGAGTTGAGTGGGAGGGAGTTAGTGAGGGGAGTTGGGGAGGTGAGGGGGGAGGGGAGTGGGGGAGGGGAGTTAGGGAGGAGAGTTAGGGAGGTGAGTGGGAGGGAGTTAGTGAGGGGAGTTGGGGAGTTGAGTGGGGGAGGGGAGTGGGGGTGCGGAGTTAGGGAGGTGGGTGGGGTAGGGGAGTGGGGTTGGGGAGCGGAATGGAGGAGGGCAGTTTGGGAGGCGAGTGTGGGAGGGGAGTGGAGAGGAGTGGAGAGGAGGGGAGTGGGGGAGGTGAGTGAGAGGGAGTTAGTGAGGGGAGTTGGTGAGGTGAGGGGGAGGGAGTTGGTGAGGGGGATTGGGGAGGTAAGTGGGGTGGGGGAGTGAGGGAGGGGAGTTAGGGAGGGGAGTGGGGTGAGGGAGGGGAGTTAGGGAGGGGAGTGGGGGAGGTGAGTGGGAGGGAGTTAGTGAGGGGAGTTGGGGAGGTGAGGGGGAGGGGAGTGGGGGAGGCGAGTTAGGGAGGGGAGTTAAGGAGGTGAGTGGGAGGGAGTTGGTGAGGGGAGTTGGGGAGGTGAGTAGTGGAGGGGTGTGGGCTTGCGGAGTTAGGGATGTGAGTGGGGTTGGGGTGTGGGGGAGTGGAGTGGGTAAGGGGAGCTGGGGATGGGATTTGGGTAGGGGAATGGGGGAGGGTGTTTGGGGAGCGGAGTGGAGTAGGGAAGTTTGGGAGGCGAGTGGGGGATGGGAGTGGTGTCGGGGAGTGGGGGAGGGGTGTGATATATGCGAGTGGGGGAGGGGAGTGAGGTAGGGGAGTTGGGGCGGGGAGTGGGCAAGGGGAGCTGGGGAGCGCAGTGGGGTGGGGAGTGGGGGTGGAGAATGGGGGTGAGCGGGGGAGGGGAGTGGGATAGGGGAGTGGGTACCATGAGTGGGAGGGAGTTGGGCAGGGGAGTGAGTGAGGGGAGTTGGGGAGGGGTGTGAGGGAGGGGAGTTAGGGAGAGGAGTGGGGGAGGTGAGTGGGAGGGAGTTGGTGGGGAGAGTTGGGGAGATGAGTGGGGGAGGGGAATGGGGGAGGGAAGTTGGTGATCTGAGAGGGGTAGGGGAGTGAGGGAGGGGAGATAGGGAGGGGAGTGGGGGAGGTGAGTGGGAGGGAGTTAGTGAGTGGAGTTATGGAGGTGAGTGGGAGGGAGTTGGGAAGGTGAATGGGGGAGGGGAGTTGGGGTAGGGGAGTGGGGGAGGGGAGTGGGTAAGGGGTGCTGGGGAGGGGATTTGGGTAGGGGAATGGGGGCGTGGGTTTGGGGAGCGGAGTGGAGTATTGAAGTTTGGGAGGCGAGTGGGGAATGGGAGTGGTGTAGGGGAGGGGGGAGGAGAATGACAGAGGGGAGTGGGGGAAGGGATCTGGTGAGGGGAGTGGGGTAGTGGAGTGGGGGAGGGGTGTGATATAGGGGAGTGCGGGAGGGGAGTGGGGTAGGGGAGTTGGGGCGGGGAGTGGGAAATGGGAGCTGGGGAGTGCAGTGGGGTAGGGGAGTGGGGGTGGAGAGTGGGGGTGAGCGGTGGATTGGAGTGGGATAGGGGAGTGGGGGAGGTGAGTGGGAGGGAGTTGGGCAGGTGAGTGGGTAAGGGGAGTTGGGGAGGGGAGTTAGGGAGGGGAGTGGGGGAGGTGAGTAGGAGGGAGTTGTTGGGGGGAGTTGGGGAGATGTGGGGGAGGGGAGTGAGGGATGGGAGTTAGGGAGGGGAGTGGGGGAGGTGAGTGGGAGGGAGTTAGTGAGTGGAGTTGTGGAGGTGAGGGGGTGGGGAGTGGGGGAGGGGAGTTATGCAGGTGAGTGGGAGGGAGTTGGGAAGGTGAGTTGGGGAGGGGAGTTGGCGTGCGGAGTTAGGGAGGTGAGTGGCGTCGGGGAGTTGGGGAGGGGAGTTAGGGAGGGGAGTGGGGGAGGTGAGTGGGAGGACTTAGTGAGGGAAGTTGGGGAGGTGAGGGGGAGGGGAGTGGGGGAGGGGAGTTAGGGATGTGAGTGGGGCAGGGGAGTGGGGGAGGGGAGTGGGTAAGGGGAGCTGGGGAGGGGATATGGGTAGGGGAATAGGGGAGGGGGTTTGGGGAGCGGAGTGGAGTAGGGAAGTTTGGGAGGCGAGTGGGGGAAGGGAGTGGTGTAGGGGAGTGGGGGAGGGGATTGACATAGGGGAGTGGGGGAGGGGAGCTGGAGAGGGGAGTGGGGGAGGGGAGTGGGGGAGGGGAATGGTGCAGGGGAGTGGGGGTGGGGAGTGCGGGAGGGGTGTTGGGGAAGGGAGTGGGGGAGGGGAATGAGGGATTGGAGTGGGGGAGGTGAGTGGGGGAGGGGAGTGGGGTAGGGGTGTTGGGGATGGGAGTGGGGGAGGGGAGTGATATAGTGATGTGGGGAAGTGGAGTGGGGGAGGGTAGTGGGGGAGAGGAGTGGGGGCGGGGAGTGGGGGAGGGGAGTGGGGGAGGTGAGTGGGGTAGGGGTGTTGGGGAGGGGAGTGGGGGAGGTGAGTGGGAGGGAGTTGTTGGGGGGAGTTGGGGAGATGAGTGGGGGAGGGGAGTGGGGGAGGGAAGTTGGTGACGTGAGTGGGGTAGGGGAGTCAGGGAGGGGATTTAGGGAGGGGAGTGGGGGAGGTGAGAGGGAGGACTTAGTGAGGGGAGTTGGGGAGGTGAGGGCGAGGGGAGTGGGGGAGGGGAGTTAGGGATGTGAGTGGGGCAGGGGAGTGGGGGAGGGGAGTGGGTAAGGGGAGCTGGGGAGGGGATATGGGGAGGGGAATAGGGGAGGGGGTTTGGGGAGCGGAGTGGAGTAGGGAAGTTTGGGAGGCGAGTGGGGGACAGGAGTGGTGTAGGGGAGTGGGGGAGGGGATTGACATAGGGGAGTGGGGGAGGGGTGTTGGGGAGGGGAATGGGGGAGGGGAGTGGAGTAGGGGGGTGGGGGAGGGGTGTGAGGGAGGGAGTTTGGGGAGGGGTGTGGGGGAGGGGAGCGGGGGAGGGCTGTGGGGTAGGGGAGTGGTGGAGGGGAATGGGGGATTGGAGTGGGGGAGGGGAGTGGGGGAGGGGAGTGGGGTAGGGGTGTTGGGGATGGGAGTGGGGGAGGGGAGTGATATTGCGCAGTGGGGAAGTGGAGTGGGAGGAGTAGAGTGGGGGAGTGGAGTGGGGGAGGGGAGTGGGGTAGGGGTGTTGGGGATGGGAGTGGGGTAGGGGTGTTGGGGAGGGGAATGGGGGAGGGGAGTGGTGGAGAGGAGTGGGGGAGTGGAGTGGGGGAGGGGAGTGGGGGAGGGGAGTGGGGGAGGGGAGTGGGGTAGGGGCGTTGGGGAGGGGAGTGGGGGAGTGGAGTGGGGGAGTGGAGTGGGGGAGGGGAGTGGGGGAGGGGAGTGGGGTAGGGGTGTTGGGGAGGGGAGTGGGGGAGGGGAGTGGGGGAGGGGAGTTTGGGGAGGGGAGTGGGGGAGGGGAGTGGGGGAGGGGAGTGGGGGAGGGGAGTGGGGTAGGGGTGTTGGGGAGGGGAGTGGGGGAGTGGAGTGGGGGAGGGGTGTTGGGTAGGGGTGTTGGGGAGGGGAGTGGGGGAGAGGAGTGGGGTAGGGGTGTTGGGGAGGGGAGTGGGGGAGGGGAGTTTGGGGAGGGGAGTGGGGGAGGGGAGTGGGGTAGGGGTGTTGGGGAGGGGAGTGGGGGAGAGGAGTGGGGTAGGGGTGTTGGGGAGGGGAGTGGGGGAGGGGAGTGGGGGACGGGAGTGGGGGAGGGGAGTGGGGTAGGGGTGTTGGGGAGGGGAGTGGTGGAGAGGAGTGGGGGAGAGGAGTGGGGGAGGGGAGTTTGGGGAGGGGAGTGGGGTAGGGGTGTTGGGGAGGGGAGTGGGGGAGGGGAGTGGGGGAGAGGAGTGGGGGAGAGGAGTGGGGGAGGGGAGTGGGGTAGGGGTGTTGGGGAGGGGAGTGGTGGAGAGGAGTGGTGGAGAGGAGTGGGGGAGGGGAGTTTGGGGAGGGGAGTGGGGTAGGGGTGTTGGGGAGGGGAGTGGTGGAGAGGAGTGGGGGAGAGGAGTGGGGGAGGGGAGTTTGGGGAGGGGAGTGGGGTAGGGGTGTTGGGGAGGGGAGTGGGGAGGGGAGTGGTGGAGAGGAGTGGTGGAGAGGAGTGCCTTGGAACATGTACTGACATTAATGGTGCTATATAAATACAAGTTGTTGTTGTGTTGGACATATATCACCTTTCCTTCATCATGACTGGGTGAAAATGCTGTAACTCCTTCTCCAACACCATTGTGAGATGACCTTCACCACACAGACTGCAGAGGTTCAAGGTAATGGACCAGCATCACCTTCTCAATGGACAACTGGGGATGGACAATATCTGCTGGTCTAGTGACAGACACATCCTAACAATGAAGACAAATATCTGTCTGTGTAAAATGGATGAAAAGTCTTTACACAAAGAGAATCATAGAGAGATACTGCACTGAAACAGACCCTTTGGCCCATCGAGTCTGTGCTGACCAACAGCCACCCATTTATATATCCGACATTAATCCCATATTCCCTACCACATCCCCACCATCCTCCAACCACCTAACGAGACTAGGGACATTTACAATGGCCAATTTATCAATCACACTGCAAGTCTTTGTCTGTGGGAGGAAAACAGAGCACCCGGCAGAAACCCACATGGTCACAGGGAAAACTTGCAAACTCCACACAGGCAGCACCCAGAACAGAACCCGGGTCACTGGAGCTGTGAGACTGTGGCAGAAAACAGAACCGAACCCAGGTCACTGGAGCTGTGAGGCTGTGGCAGTAAACAGAACCGAAACCAGGTCACTGGAGCTGTGAGACTGTGGCAGTCCCCAGAACCGAACCCGGGTCACTGGAGCTGTGAGACTGTGGCAGTAAACAGAACCGAACCCAGGTCACTGGAGCTGTGAGACTGTGGCAGTAAACAGAACCGAACCCGGGACACTGGAGCTGTGAGGCTGTGGCAGTAAACAGAACCGAACCCGGGACACTGGAGCTGTGAGACTGTGGCAGTAAACAGAACTGAACCCAGGTCACTGGAGCTGTGAGACTGTGGCAGTAAACAGAACCGAACCCGGGACACTGGAGCTGTGAGACTGTGGCAGTAAACAGAACCGAACCCAGGTCACTGGAGCTGTGAGACTGTGGCAGTAAACAGAACCGAACCCAGGTCACTGGAGCTGTGAGACTGTGGCAGTAAACAGAACCGAACCCGGGTCACTGGAGCTGTGAGACTGTAGCAGTAAACAGAACCGAACCCGGGACACTGGA
Organism: Heterodontus francisci; assembly: GCF_036365525.1. Taxonomy (NCBI): domain Eukaryota; kingdom Metazoa; phylum Chordata; class Chondrichthyes; order Heterodontiformes; family Heterodontidae; genus Heterodontus; species Heterodontus francisci. Next base: position 178,803 of record NW_027142054.1, read on the forward strand.
GCTGTGAGGCTGTGGCAGTAAACAGAACCGAACCCAGGTCACTGGAGCTGTGAGACTGTGGCAGTAAACAGAACCGAACCCAGGTCACTGGAGCTGTGAGACTGTGGCAGTAAACAGAACCGAACCCGGGACACTGGAGCTGTGAGACTGTGGCAGTGAACAGAACCGAACCCGGGTCACTGGAGCTGTGAGACTGTGGCAGTAAACAGAACCGAACCCGGGTCACTGGAGCAGTGAGACTGTGGCAGTAAACAGAACCGAACCCAGGTCACTGGAGCTGTGAGATTGTGGCAGTGAACAGAACTGAACCCGGGTCACTGGAGCTGTGAGACTGCGGCAGTAAACAGAACCGAACCCAGGTCACTGGAGCTGTGAGACTGTGGCAGTAAACAGAACCGAACCCGGGACACTGGAGCTGTGAGACTGTGGCAGTAAACAGAACCGGACCCGGTCACTGGAGCTGTGAGACTGTGGCAGTGAACAGAACCAAACCCGGGTAACTGGAGCTGTGAGACTGTGGCAGTAAACAGAAGCGAACCCAGGTCACTGGAGCTGTGAGACTGTGGCAAAAAACAGAACCGAACCCGGGTACTGGAGCTGTGAGACTGTGGCAGTAAACAGAACCGAACCCGGGTCACTGGAGCTGTAAGACTGTGGCAGTAAACAGAACCGAACCCGGTTCACTGGAGCTGTGAGACTGTGGCAGTAAACAGAACTGAACCCGGGTCACTGGAGCTGTGAGACTGTGGCAGTAAACAGAACTGAACCCGGGACACTGGAGCTGTGAGACTGTGGCAGTAAACAGAACCAAACCCAGGACACAGGAGCTGTGAGACTGTGGCAGTAAACAGAACTGAACCCGGGTCACTGGAGCTGTGAGACTGTGGCAGTAAACAGAACTGAACCCGGGACACTGGAGCTGTGAGACTGTGGCAGTAAACAGAACCGAACCCAGGTCACTGGAGCTGTGAGGCTGTGGCAGTCCCCAGAACCGAACCCGGGACACTGGAGCTGTGAGGCTGTGGCAGTAAACAGAACTGAACCCGGGACACTGGAGTTGTGAGACTGTGGCAGTACGCAGAACCGAACCCAGGTCACTGGAGCTGTGAGACTGTGGCAGTAAAGAGAACCGAACCCAGGTCACTGGAGCTGTGAGACTGTGGCAGTAAACAGAACCGAACCCGGGACACTGGAGCTGTGAGACTGTGGCAGTAAACAGAACCGAACCCAGGTCACTGGAGCTGTGAGACTGTGGCAGTCAACAGAACCGAACCCAGGTCACTGGAGCTGTGAGACTGTGGCAGTAAACAGAACCGAACCCGGGACACTGGAGCTGTGAGACTGTGGCAGTACGCAGAACCGAACCCGGGACACTGGAGCTGTGAGGCTGTGGCAGTAAACAGAACCGAACCCGGGACACTGGAGCTGTGAGACTGTGGCAGTACGCAGAACCGAACCCAGGTCACTGGAGCTGTGAGACTGTGGCAGTAAACAGAACCGAACCCAGGTCACTGGAGCTGTGAGACTGTGGCAGTAAACAGAACCGAACCCAGGTCACTGGAGCTGTGAGACTGTGGCAGTAAACAGTACCGAACCCAGGTCACTGGAGCTGTGAGACTGTGGCAGTAAACAGAACCGAACCCAGGTCACTGGAGCTGTGAGACTGTGGCAGTAAACAGAACCGAACCCGGGTCACTGGAGCTGTGAGACTGTGGCAGTAAACAGAACCGAACCCACGTCACTGGAGCTGTGAGACTGTGGCAGTAAACAGAACTGAACCCGGGACACTGGAGCGGTGAGACTGTGGCATTAAACAGAACCGAACCCAGGTCACTGGAGCTGTGAGACTGTGGCAGTAAACAGAACTGAACCCGGGTCACTGGAGCTGTGAGACTGTGGCAGTAAACAGAACTGAACCCGGGTCACTGGAGCTGTGAGACTGTGGCAGTAAACAGAACCGAACCCGGGTCACTGAAGCTGTGAGACTGTGGCAGTAAACAGAACCGAACCCAGGTCACTGGAGCTGTGAGACTGTGGCAGTAAACAGAACCGAACCCGGGTCACTGGAGCTGTGAGACTGTGGCAGTAAACAGAACCGAACCCAGGTCACTGGAGCTGTGAGACTGTGGCAGTAAACAGAACCGAACCCGGGTCACTGGAGCTGTGAGACTGTGGCAGTAAACAGAACCGAACCCGGGACACTGGAGCTGTGAGACTGTGGCAGTAAACAGAACCGAACCCCAGTCACTGGAGCTGTGAGACTGTGGCAGTACGCAGAACTGAACCCGGGACACTGGAGCTGTGAGGCTGTGGCAGTCCCCAGAACCGAACCCGGGACACTGGAGCTGTGAGACTGTGGCAGTACGCAGAACCGAACCCAGGTCACTGGAACTGTGAGACTTTGGCAGTAAACAGAACCGAACCCAGGTCACTGGAGCTGTGAGACTGTGGCAGTAAACAGAACCGAACCCGGGACACTGGAGCTGTGAGAGTGTGGCAGTAAACAGAACGGAACACGGGTCACTGGAGCTGTGAGACTGTGGCAGTAAACAGAACCGAACCCGGGTCACTGGAGCTGTGAGATAGTGGCAGTAAACAGAACCGAACCCAGGTCACTGGAGCTGTGAGACTGTGGCAGTAAACAGAACTGAACCCGGGTCACTGGAGCTGTGAGACTGTGGCAGTAAACAGAACTGAACCCGGGTCACTGGAGCTGTGAGACTGTGGCAGTAAACAGAACCGAACCCAGGTCACTGGAGCTGTGAGACTGTGGCAGTAAACAGAACCGAACCCAGGTCACTGGAGCTGTGAGACTGTGGCAGTAAACAGAACCGAACCCGGGACACTGGAGCTGTGAGGCTGTGGCAGTCCCCAGAACCGAAGCCGGGACACTGGAGCTGTGAGACTACGGCAGTACGCAGAACTGAACACGGGTCACTGGAGCTGTGAGACTGCGGCAGTACGCAGAACTGTACCCGGGTCACTGGAGCTGTGAGAGGGTGGCAGTAAACAGAACCGAACCCGGGACACTGGAGCTCTGAGACTGTGGCAGTCCCCAGAACCGAACACAGGACACTGGAGCTGTGAGGCTGTGGCAGTAAACAGAACCGAACTCAGGTCACTGGAGCTGTGAGACTGTGGCAGTAAACAGAACTGAACCCAGGTCACTGGAGCTGTGAGACTGTGGCAGTAAACAGAACTGAACCCAGGTCACTGGAGCTGTGAGACTGTGGCAGTAAACAGAACCGAACCCAGGACACTGGAGCTGTGAGACTGTGGCAGTAAACAGAACCGAACCCAGGTCACTGGAGCTGTGAGGCTGTGGCAGTAAACAGAACTGAACCCAGGTCACTGGAGCTGTGAGACTGTGGCAGTAAACAGAACCGAACCCAGGTCACTGGAGCTGTGAGGCTGTGGCAGTAAACAGAACTGAACCCAGGTCACTGGAGCTGTGAGACTGTGGCAGTCAACTGAACTGAACCCAGGTCACTGGAGCTGTGAGACTGTGGCAGTAAACAGAACCGAACCCGGGACACTGGAGCTGTGAGACTGTGGCAGTAAACAGAACCGAACCCGGGTCACTGGAGCTGTGAGACTGTGGCAGTAAACAGAACCGAACCCGGGTCACTGGAGCTGTGAGACTGTGGCAGTAAACAGAACCGAACCCAGGTCACTGGAGCTGTGAGACTGTGGCAGTAAACAGAACCGAACCCAGGACACTGGAGCTGTGAGACAGTGGCAGTAAACAGAACTCAACCCAGGTCACTGGAGCTGTGAGACTGTGGCAGTAAACAGAACCGGACCCGGGACACTGGAGCTGTGAGATTGTGGCAGTAAACAGAACCGAACCCGGGTCACTGGAGCTGTGAGGCTGTGGCAGTAAACAGAACCGGACCCGGGACACTGGAGCTGTGAGACTGTGGCAGTCCCCAGAACCGAACCCAGGTCACTGGAGCTGTGAGACTGTGGCAAAAAACAGAATCGAACCCGGGTCACTGGAGCTGTGAGGCTGTGGCAGTAAACAGAACCGAACCCAGGTCACTGGAGCTGTGAGGCTGTGGCAGTCCCCAGAACCGAACCCAGGTCACTGGAGCTGTGAGACTGTGGCAGTAAACAGAACCAAACCCGGGACACTGGAGCTGTGAGGCTGTGGCAGTCCCCAGAACCGAACCCGGGTCACTGGAGCTGTGAGACTGTGGCAGTAAACAGAACCGAACCCGGGACACTGGAGCTGTGAGACTGTGGCAGTACGCAGAACCGAACCCAGGTCACTGAAGCTGTGAGGCTGTGGCAGTAAACAGAACCGAACCCGGGACACTGGAGCTGTGAGGCTCTGGCAGTAAACAGAACCGAACCCAGGTCACTGGAGCTGTGAGACTGTGGCAGTAAACAGAACCGAACCCAGGTCACTGGAGCTGTGAGACTGTGGCAGTCCCCAGAACCGAACCCGGGTCACTGGAGCTGTGAGGCTGTGGCAGTCCCCAGAACCGAACACAGGTCACTGGAGCTGTGAGAGTGTGGCAGTAAACAGAACCGAACCCGGGACACTGGAGCTGTGAGGCTGTGGCAGTCCCCAGAACCGAACCCGGGTCACTGGAGCTGTGAGACTGTGGCAGTAAACAGAACCGAACCCAGGTCACTGGAGCTGTGAGACTGTGGCAGTACGCAGAACCGAACCCAGGTCACTGAAGCTGTGAGGCTGTGGCAGTAAACAGAACCGAACCCGGGACACTGGAGCTGTGAGGCTGTGGCAGTAAACAGAACCGAACCCAGGTCACTGGAGCTGTGAGACTGTGGCAGTAAACAGAACCGAACCCAGGTCACTGGAGCTGTGAGACTGTGGCAGTCCCCAGAACCGAACCCGGGTCACTGGAGCTGTGAGACTGTGGCAGTCCCCAGAACCGAACCCAGGTCACTGGAGCTGTGAGAGTGTGGCAGTAAACAGAACCAAACCCAGGTCACTGGAGCTGTGAGACTGTGGCAGTAAACAGAACCGAACCCGGGTCACTGGAGCGGTGAGACTGTGGCAGTAAACAGAACCGAACCCGGGTCACTGGAGCTGTGAGACTGTGGCAGTAAACAGAACCGAACCCGGGTCACTGGAGCTGTGAGACTGTGGCAGTAAACAGAACCGAACCCAGGTCACTGGAGCTGTGAGACTGTGGCAGTAAACAGAACCGAACCCGGGTCACTGGAGCTGTGAGGCTGTGGCAGTAAACAGAACCGAACCCGGGTCACTGGAGCTCTGAGACTGTGGCAGTAAACAGAACCGAACCCAGGTCACTGGAGCTGTGAGACTGTGGCAGTAAACAGAACCGAACCCAGGTCACTGGAGCTGTGAGACTGTGGCAGTAAACAGAACCGAACCCAGGACACTGGAGCTGTGAGGCTGTGGCAGTAAACAGAACCGAACCCGGGTCACTGGAGCTGTGAGACTGTGGCAGTAAACAGAACTGAAACCAGGACACTGGAGATGTGAGACTGTGGCAGTAAACAGAACCGAACCCAGGTCACTGGAGCTGTGAGACTGTGGCAGTAAACAGAACCGAACCCGGGTCACTGGAGCTGTGAGACTGTGGCAGTAAACAGAACTGAACCCGGGTCACTGGAGCGGTGAGACTGTGGCAGTAAACAGAACCGAACCCGGGACACTGGAGCTGTGAGACTGTGGCAGTAAACAGAACCGAACCCAGGTCACTGGAGCTGTGAGACTGTGACAGTAAACAGAACCGAACCCGGGACACTCGAGCTGTGAGACTGTGGCAGTAAACAGAACCGAACCCAGGTCACTGGAGCTGTGAGACTGTGGCAGTAAACAGAACCGAACCCAGGTCACTGGAGCTGTGAGGCTGTGGCAGTAAACAGAACCGAACCCAGGTCACTGGAGCTGTGAGACTGTGGCAGTAAACAGAACCGAACCCAGGTCACTGGAGCTGTGAGGCTGTGGCAGTAAACAGAACCGAACCCAGGTCACTGGAGCTGTGAGACTGTGGCAGTAAACAGAACCGAACCCGGGACACTGGAGCTGTGAGACTGTGGCAGTGAACAGAACAGAACCCGGGTCACTGGAGCTGTGAGACTGTGGCAGTACGCAGAACCGAACCCAGGTCACTGGAGCTATGAGACTGTGGCAGTGAACAGAACCGAACCCGGGTCACTGAAGCTGTGAGACTGTGGCAGTAAACAGAACCGAACCCAGGTCACTGGAGCTGTGAGGCTGTGGCAGTAAACAGAACCGAACCCGGGTCACTGAAGCTGTGAGGCTGTGGCAGTGAACAGAACCGAACCCATGTCACTGGAGCTGTGAGACTGTGGCAGTACGCAGAACCGAACCCGGGTCACTGGAGCTGTGAGACTGTGGCAGTAAACAGAACCGAACCCATGTCACTGGAGCTGTGAGGCTGTCGCAGTAAACAGAACTGAACCCAGGTCACTGAATCTGTGAGACTGTGGCAGTACGCAGAACCGAACCCGGGTCACTGGAGCTGTGAGACTGTGGCAGTAAACAGAACCGAACCCATGTCACTGGAGCTGTGAGACTGTGGCAGTAAACAGAACCGAACCCAGGTCACTGGAGCTGTGAGACTGTGGCAGTAAACAGAACCGAACCCAGGTCACTGGAGCTGTGAGACTGTGGCAGTAAACAGAACCGAACCCGGGTCACTGGAGCTGTGAGACTGTGGCAGTAAACAGAACCGATCCCGGGTCACTGGAGCTGTGAGGCTGTGGCAGTAAACAGAACCGAACCCAGGTCACTGGAGCTGTGAGACTGTGGCAGTAAACAGAAGCGAACCCGGGTCACTGGAGCTGTGAGACTGTGGCAGAAAACAGAACTGAACCCGGGTCACTGGAGCTGTGAGACTGTGGCAGTAAACAGAACCGAACCCAGGTCACTGGAGCTGTGAGACTGTGGCAGTAAACAGAACCGAACCTGGGTCACTGGAGCTGTGAGACTGTGGCAGTAAACAGAACCGGACCCGGGACACTGGAGCTGTGAGACTGTGGCAGTCCCCAGAACCGAACCCAGGTCACTGGAGCTGCGAGACTGTGGCAAAAAACAGAACCGAACCCGGGTCACTGGAGCTGTGAGGCTGTGGCAGTCAACAGAACCGAACCCGGGACACTGGAGCTGTGAGGCTGTGGCAGTAAACAGAACCGAACCCAGGTCACTGGAGCTGTGAGACTGTGGCAGTAAACAGAACCGAACCCAGGTCACTGGAGCTGTGAGACTGTGGCAGTAAACAGAACCGAACCCGGGTCACTGGAGCTGTGAGACTGTGGCAGTAAACAGAACCGAACCCAGGACACTGGAGCTGTGAGACTGTGGCAGTAAACAGAACCGAACCCGGGTCACTGGAGCTCTGTGACTGTGGCAGTAAACAGAACCGAACCCAGGACACTGGAGCTGTGAGACTGTGGCAGTAAACAGAACCGAACCCGGGTCACTGGAGCTGTGAGACTGTGGCAGTAAACAGAACTGAACCCGGGACACTGGAGCTGTGAGACTGTGGCAGTAAACAGAACCGAACCCAGGTCACTGGAGCTGTGAGACTGTGGCAGTAAACTGAACTGAACCCAGGTCACTGGAGCTGTGAGACTGTGGCAGTAAATTGAACTGAACCCAGGTCACTGGAGCTGTGAGACTGTGGCAAAAAACAGAATCGAACCCGGGTCACTGGAGCTGTGAGGCTGTGGCAGTAAACAGAACCGAACCCAGGTCACTGGAGCTGTGAGGCTGTGGCAGTCCCCAGAACCGAACCCAGGTCACTGGAGCTGTGAGAGTGTGGCAGTAAACAGAACCGAACCCGGGACACTGGAGCTGTGAGGCTGTGGCAGTCCCCAGAACCGAACCCGGGTCACTGGAGCTGTGAGACTGTGGCAGTAAACAGAACCGAACCCGGGACACTGGAGCTGTGAGACTGTGGCAGTACGCAGAACCGAACCCAGGTCACTGAAGCTGTGAGGCTGTGGCAGTAAACAGAACCGAACCCGGGACACTGGAGCTGTGAGGCTGTGGCAGTAAACAGAACCGAACCCAGGTCACTGGAGCTGTGAGACTGTGGCAGTAAACAGAACCGAACCCAGGTCACTGGAGCTGTGAGACTGTGGCAGTCAACAGAACCGAACCCGGGTCACTGGAGCTGTGAGACTGTTGCAGTAAACAGAACCGAACCCAGGACACTGGAGCTGTGAGACTGTGGCAGTAAACAGAACCGAACCCGGGTCACTGGAGCTCTGAGACTGTGGCAGTAAACAGAACCGAACACGGGTCACTGGAGCTGTGAGACTGTGGCAGTAAACAGAACTGAACCCGGGACACTGGAGCTGTGAGACTGTGGCAGTAAACAGAAACGAACCCAGGTCACTGGAGCTGTGAGACTGTGGCAGTAAACAGAACCGAACCCGGGTCACTGGAGCTGTGAGGCTGTGGCAGTAAACAGAACCGGACCCGGGACACTGGAGCTGTGAGACTGTGGCAGTCCCCAGAACCGAACCCAGGTCACTGGAGCTGTGAGACTGTGGCAAAAAACAGAACCGAACCCGGGTCACTGGAGCTGTGAGGCTGTGGCAGTAAACAGAACCGAACCCGGGACACTGGAGCTGTGAGACTGTGGCAGTAAACAGAACCGAACCCAGGTCACTGGAGCTGTGAGACTGTGGCAGTAAACAGAACCGAACCCAGGTCACTGGAGCTGTGAGAATGTGGAAGTAAACAGAATCGAACCCTGGTCACTGGAGCTGTGAGACTGTGGCAGTAAACAGAACCGAACCCAGGTCACTGGAGCTGTGAGACTGTGGCAGTAAACAGAACTGAACCCGGGACACTGGAGCTGTGAGACTGTGGCAGTAAACAGAACCGAACCCGGGACACTGGAGCTGTGAGGCTGTGGCAGTAAACAGAACCGAACCTGGGTCACTGGAGCTGTGAGGCTGTGGCAGTAAACAGAACCGGACCCGGGACACTGGAGCTGTGAGACTGTGGCAGTTCCCAGAACCGAACCCAGGTCACTGGAGCTGTGAGACTGTGGCAAAAAACAGAATCGAACCCGGGTCACTGGAGCTGTGAGGCTGTGGCAGTAAACAGAACCGAACCCAGGTCACTGGAGCTGTGAGGCTGTGGCAGTCCCCAGAACCGAACCCAGGTCACTGGAGCTGTGAGACTGTGGCAGTAAACAGAACCAAACCCGGGACACTGGAGCTGTGAGACTGTGGCAGTAAACAGAACCGAACCCGGGTCACTGGAGCTCTGTGACTGTGGCAGTAAACAGAACCGAACCCGGGTCACTGGAGCTGTGAGACTGTGGCAGTAAACAGAACTGAACCCGGGACACTGGAGCTGTGAGACTGTGCAGTAAACAGAACCGAACCCAGGTCACTGGAGCTGTGAGACTGTGGCAGTAAACTGAACTGAACCCAGGTCACTGGAGCTGTGAGACTGTGGCAGTAAATTGAACTGAACCCAGGTCACTGGAGCTGTGAGACTGTGGCAAAAAACAGAATCGAACCCGGGTCACTGGAGCTGTGAGGCTGTGGCAGTAAACAGAACCGAACCCAGGTCACTGGAGCTGTGAGGCTGTGGCAGTCCCCAGAACCGAACCCAGGTCACTGGAGCTGTGAGAGTGTGGCAGTAAACAGAACCGAACACGGGACACTGGAGCTGTGAGGCTGTGGCAGTCCCCAGAACCGAACCCAGGTCACTGAAGCTGTGAGGCTGTGGCAGTAAACAGAACCGAACCCGGGACACTGGAGCTGTGAGGCTGTGGCAGTAAACAGAACCGAACCCAGGTCACTGGAGCTGTGAGACTGTGGCAGTAAACAGAACCGAACCCAGGTCACTGGAGCTGTGAGACTGTGGCAGTAAACAGAACCGAACCCGGGTCACTGGAGCTGTGAGACTGTGGCAGTAAACAGAACCGAACCCAGGACACTGGAGCTGTGAGACTGTGGCAGTAAACAGAACCGAACCCGGGTCACTGGAGCTCTGAGACTGTGGCAGTAAACAGAACCGAACACGGGTCACTGGAGCTGTGAGACTGTGGCAGTAAACAGAACTGAACCCGGGACACTGGAGCTGTGAGACTGTGGCAGTAAACAGAACCGAACCCAGGTCACTGGAGCTGTGAGACTGTGGCAGTAAACAGAACCGAACCCGGGTCACTGGAGCTGTGAGGCTGTGGCAGTAAACAGAACCGGACCCGGGACACTGGAGCTGTGAGACTGTGGCAGTCCCCAGAACCGAACCCAGGTCACTGGAGCTGTGAGACTGTGGCAAAAAACAGAACCGAACCCGGGTCACTGGAGCTGTGAGGCTGTGGCAGTAAACAGAACCGAACCCGGGACACTGGAGCTGTGAGACTGTGGCAGTAAACAGAACCGAACCCAGGTCACTGGAGCTGTGAGACTGTGGCAGTAAACAGAACCGAACCCAGGTCACTGGAGCTGTGAGACTGTGGAAGTAAACAGAAACGAACCCGGGTCACTGGAGCTGTGAGACTGTGGCAGTAAACAGAACCGAACCCAGGTCACTGGAGCTGTGAGACTGTGGCAGTAAACAGAACTGAACCCGGGACACTGGAGCTGTGAGGCTGTGGCAGTAAACAGAACCGAACCCGGGTCACTGGAGCTGTGAGGCTGTGGCAGTCCCCAGAACCGAACCCAGGTCACTGGAGCTGTGAGAGTGTGGCAGTAAACAGAACCAAACCCGGGACACTGGAGCTGTGAGACTGTGGCAGTACGCAGAACCGAACCCAGGTCAATGAAGCTGTGAGGCTGTGGCAGTAAACAGAACCGAACCCGGGACACTGGAGCTGTGAGGCTGTGGCAGTAAACAGAACCGAACCCAGGTCACTGGAGCTGTGAGACTGTGGCAGTAAACAGAACCGAACCCGGGTGACTGGAGCTGTGAGACTGTGGCAGTAAACAGAACCGAACCCAGGACACTGGAGCTGTGAGACTGTGGCAGTAAACAGAACCGAACCCGGGTCACTGGAGCTCTGAGACTGTGGCAGTAAACAGAACCGAACACGGGTCACTGGGGCTGTGAGACTGTGGCAGTAAACAGAACTGAACCCGGGACACTGGAGCTGTGAGACTGTGGCAGTAAACAGAACCGAACCCAGGTCACTGGAGCTGTGAGACTGTGGCAGTAAACAGAACCGAACCCGGGTCACTGGAGCTGTGAGACTGTGGCAGTAAACAGAACCGAACCCGGGTCACTGGAGCTGTGAGACTGTGGCAGTAAACAGAACCGAACCCAGGTCACTGGAGCTGTGAGGCTGTGGCAGTAAACAGAACCGGACCTGGGACACTGGAGCTGTGAGACTGTGGCAGTCCCCAGAACCGAACCCAGGTCACTGGAGCTGTGAGACTGTGGCAGTAAACAGAACCGAACCCGGGACACTGGAGCTGTGAGGCTGTGGCAGTAAACAGAACCGAACCCAGGTCACTGGAGCTGTGAGACTGTGGCAGTAAACAGAACTGAACCCGGGTCACTGGAGCTGTGAGACTGTGGCAGTAAACAGAACCGAACCCAGGTCACTGGAGCTGTGAGACTGTGGCAGTAAACAGAACCGAACCCGGGTCACTGGAGCTGTGAGACTGTGGCAGTACGCAGAACTGAACCAGGGTCACTGGAGCTGTGAGACTGTGGCAGTAAACAGAACCGAACCCAGGACACTGGAGCTGTGAGACTGTGGCAGTAAACAGAACCGAACCCGGGTCACTGGAGCTCTGAGACTGTGGCAGTAAACAGAACCGAACCCAGGTCACTGGAGCTGTGAGACTGTGGCAGTAAACAGAACCGAACCCGGGTCACTGAAGCTGTGAGACTGTGGCAGTAAACAGAACTGAACCCGGGACACTGGAGCTGTGAGACTGTGGCAGTAAACAGAACCGAACCCAGGTCACTGGAGCTGTGAGACTGTGGCAGTAAACAGAACCGAACCCGGGTCAATGGAGCTGTGAGGCTGTGGCAGTAAACAGAACCGGACCCGGGACACTGGAGCTGTGAGACTGTGGCAGTCCCCAGAACCGAACCCAGATCACTGGAGCTGTGAGACTGTGGCAAAAAACAGAACCGAACCCGGGTCACTGGAGCTGTGAGGCTGTGGCAGTAAACAGAACCGAACCTGGGACACTGGAGCTGTGAGACTGTGGCAGTAAACAGAACCGAACCCAGGTCACTGGAGCTGTGAGACTGTGGCAGTAAACAGAACCGAACCCAGGTCACTGGAGCTGTGAGACTGTGGCAGTAAACAGAAACGAACCCGGGTCACTGGAGCTGTGAGACTGTGGCAGTAAACAGAACCGAACCCAGGTCACTGGAGCTGTGAGACTGTGGCAGTAAACAGAACTGAACCCGGGACACTGGAGCTGTGAGACTGTGGCAGTAAACAGAACCGAACCCGGGACACTGGAGCTGTGAGGCTGTGGCAGTAAACAGAACCGAACCCGGGTCACTGGAGCTGTGAGGCTGTGGCAGTAAACAGAACCGAACCCAGGTCACTGGAGCTGTGAGACTGTGGCAGTAAACAGAACCGAACCCGGGACACTGGAGCTGTGAGACTGTGGCAGTAAACAGAACCGAACCCAGGTCACTGGAGCTGTGAGACTGTGGCAGTAAACAGAACCGAACCCAGGTCACTGGAGCTGTGAGATCTGTGGCAGTAAACAGAACCGAACCCAGGTCACTGGAGCTGTGAGGCTGTGGCAGTAAACAGAACCGAACCCAGGTCACTGGAGCTGTGAGACTGTGGCAGTCCCCAGAACCGAACCCGGGTCACTGGAGCTGTGAGACTGTGGCAGTAAACAGAACCGAACCCGGGACACTGGAGCTGTGAGAGTGTGGCAGTAAACAGAACCGAACCTGGGTCACTGGAGCGGTGAGACTGTGGCAGTAAACAGAACCGAACCCGGGACTCTGGAGCTGTGAGACTGTGGCAGTAAACAGAACCGAACCCAGGTCACTGGAGCTGTGAGACTGTGGCAGTAAACAGAACCGAACCCAGGTCACTGGAGCTGTGAGACTGTGGCAGTAAACAGAACCGAACCCAGGTCACTGGAGCTGTGAGACTGTGGCAGTAAACAGAACCGAACCCAGGACACTGGAGCTGTGAGACTGTGGCAGTAAACAGAACCGAACCCGGGACACTGGAGCTGTGAGACTGTGGCAGTAAACAGAACCGAACTCAGGTCACTGGAGCTGTGAGACTGTGGCAGTACGCAGAACTGAACCCAGGTCACTGGAGCTGTGAGACTGTGGCAGTAAACAGAACCGAACCCGGGACACTGGAGCTGTGAGGCTGTGGCAGTAAACAGAACCGAACCCAGGTCACTGGAGCTGTGAGACTGTGGCAGTAAACAGAACCAAACCCGGGACACTGGAGCTGTGAGGCTGTGGCAGTAAACAGAACCGAACCCAGGTCACTGGAGCTGTGAGACTGTGGCAGTAAACAGAACCGAACCCGGGTCACTGGAGCTGTGAGACTGTGGCAGTACGCAGAACTGAACCCAGGTCTCTGGAGCTGTGAGACTGTGGCAATAAACAGAACCGAACCCGGGTCACTGAAGCTGTGAGGCTGTGGCAGTGAACAGAACCGAACCCATGTCACTGGAGCTGTGAGACTGTGGCAGTAAACAGAACCGAACCCATGTCACTGGAGCTGTGAGACTGTGGCAGTAAACAGAACCGAACCCAGGTCACTGAAGCTGTGAGACTGTGGCAGTAAACAGAACCGAACCCATGTCACTGGAGCTGTGAGACTGTGGCAGTAAACAGAACCGAACCCAGGTCACTGGAGCTGTGAGACTGTGGCAGTAAACAGAACCGAACCCAGGTCACTGGAGATGTGAGGCTGTGGCAGTAAACAGAACCGAACCCAGGTCACTGGAGCTGTGAGACTGTGGCAGTAAACAGAACCGAACCCGGGTCACTGGAGCTGTGAGACTGTGGCAGTAAACAGAACCGAACACGGGTCACTGGAGCTGTGAGGCTGTGGCAGTAAACAGAACCGAACCCAGGTCACTGGAGCTGTGAGACTGTGGCAGTAAACAGAACTGAACCCGGGACACTGGAGCTGTGAGACTGTGTCAGTCCCCAGAACCGAACCCAGGTCACTGGAGCTGTGAGACTGTGGCAAAAAACAGAACCGAACCCGGGTCACTGGAGCTGTGAGGCTGTGGCAGTAAACAGAACCGAACCCGGGACACTGAAGCTGTGAGACTGTGGCAGTAAACAGAACCGAACCCAGGTCACTGGAGCTGTGAGACTGTGGCAGTAAACAGAACCGAACCCAGGTCACTGGAGCTGTGAGACTGTGGCAGTAAACAGAAACGAACCCGGGTCACTGGAACTGTGAGACCGTGGCAGTAAACAGAACCGAACCCAGGTCACTGGAGCTGTGAGACTGTGGCAGTAAACAGAACTGAACCCGGGACACTGGAGCTGTGAGACTGTGGCAGTAAACAGAACCGAACCCGGGACTCTGGAGCTGTGAGGCTGTGGCAGTAAACAGAACCGAACCCGGGTCACTGGAGCTGTGAGGCTGTGTCAGTAAACAGAACCGAACCCAGGTCACTGGAGCTGTGAGACTGTGGCAGTAAACAGAACCGAACCCGGGACACTGGAGCTGTGAGACTGTGGCAGTAAACAGAACCGAACCCAGGTCACTGGAGCAGTGAGATCTGTGGCAGAAAACAGAACCGAACCCAGGTCACTGGAGCTGTGAGGCTGTGGCAGTAAACAGAACCGAACCCAGGTTACTGGAGCTGTGAGACTGTGGCAGTCCCCAGAACCGAACCCGGATCACTGGAGCTGTGAGACTGTGGCAGTCCCCAGAACCGAACCCAGGTCACTGGAGCTGTGAGAGTGTGGCAGTAAACAGAACCGTACCTGGGTCACTGGAGCGGTGAGACTGTGGCAGTAAACAGAACCGAACCCAGGTCACTGGAGCTGTGAGACTGTGGCAGTAAACAGAACCGAACCCAGGTCACTGGAGCTGTGAGACTGTGGCAGTAAACAGAACCGAACCCAGGTCACTGGAGCTGTGAGACTGTGGCAGTAAACAGAACCGAACCCAGGACACTGGAGTTGTGAGACTGTGGCAGTAAACAGAACCGAACCCAGGACACTGGAGCTGTGAGACTGTGGCAGTAAACAGAACCGAACCCGGGACACTGGAGCTGTGAGACTGTGGCAGTAAACAGAACCGAACTCAGGACACTGGAGCTGTGAGACTGTGGCAGTACGCAGAACTGAACCCAGGTCACTGGAGCTGTGAGACTGTGGCAGTAAACAGAACCGAACCCGGGACACTGGAGCTGTGAGGCTGTGGCAGTAAACAGAACCGAACCCAGGTCACTGGAGCTGTGAGACTGTGGCAGTAAACAGAACCGAACCCGGGACACTGGAGCTGTGAGACTGTGGCAGTAAACAGAACCGAACCCAGGTCACTGGAGCTGTGAGGCTGTGGCAGTAAACAGAACTGAATCCAGGTCACTGGAGCTGTGAGGCTGTGGCAGTAAACAGAACCGAACCCGGGTCACTGGAGCTGTGAGACTGTGGCAGTAAACAGAACCGAACCCAGGTCACTGGAGCTGTGAGGCTGTGGCAGTAAACAGAACTGAACCCAGGTCACTGGAGCAGTGAGACTGTGGCAGTAAACAGAACTGAACCCAGGTCACTGGAGCTGTGAGACTGTGGCAGTCCCCAGAACTGAACCCAGGTCACTGGAGCTGTGAGACTGTGGCAGTAAACAGAACCGAACCCGGGACACTGGAGCTGTGAGACTGTGGCAGTAAACAGAACCGAACCCGGGTCACTGGAACTGTGAGGCTGTGGCAGTAAACAGAACCGAACCCAGGACACTGGAGCTGTGAGACTGTGACAGTAAACAGAACCGAACCCGGGATACTGGAGCTGTGAGACTGTGGCAGTAAACAGAACCGAACCCGGGTCACTGAAGCTGTGAGACTGTGGCAGTAAACAGAACTGAACCCATGTCACTGGAGCTGTGAGACTGTGGCAGTAAACAGAACCGAACCCAGGTCACTGGAGCAGTGAGACTGTGGCAGTAAACAGAACTGAACCCATGTCACTGGAGCTGTGAGACTGTGGCAGTAAACAGAACCGAACCCAGGTCACTGGAGCAGTGAGACTGTGGCAGTAAACAGAACCGAACCCGGGACACTGGAGCTGTGAGACTGTCGCAGTAAACAGAACCGAACCCGGGTCACTGGAGCTGTGAGACTGTGGCAGTAAACAGAACCGAACCTGGGTCACCGGAGCTGTGAGACTGTGGCAGTAAACAGAACCAAACCCGGGACACTGGAGCTGTGAGACTGTGGCAGTAAACAGAACTGAACCCGGGACACTGGAGCTGTGAGACTGTGGCAGTAAACAGAACCGAACCCAGGTCACTGAAGCTGTGAGACTGTGGCAGTAAACAGAACCGAACCCAGGTCACTGGAGCTGTGAGACTGTGGCAGTAAACAGAACCG
Organism: Heterodontus francisci; assembly: GCF_036365525.1. Taxonomy (NCBI): domain Eukaryota; kingdom Metazoa; phylum Chordata; class Chondrichthyes; order Heterodontiformes; family Heterodontidae; genus Heterodontus; species Heterodontus francisci. The sequence continues at coordinate 195,300 of NW_027142054.1, forward strand.
AACCCAGGTCACTGGAGCTGTGAGGCTGTGGCAGTAAACAGAACCGAACCCATGTCACTGGAGCTGTGAGACTGTGGCAGTAAACAGAACCGAACCCAGGTCACTGGAGCTGTGAGACTGTGGCAGTAAACAGAACCGAACCCAGGTCACTGAAGCTGTGAGACTGTGGCAGTAAACAGAACCGAACCCGGGACACTGGAGCTGTGAGGCTGTGGCAGTAAACAGAACCGAACCCGGGTCACTGGAGCTGTGAGGCTGTGGCAGTAAACAGAACCGAACCAAGGGTCACTGGAGCTGTGAGACTGTGGCAGTAAACAGAACCGAACCCAGGTCACTGGAGCAGTGAGACTGTGGCAGTAAACAGAACCGAACCCAGGTCACTGGAGCTGTGAGACTGTGGCAGTAAACAGAACCGAACCCAGGTCACTGGAGCTGTGAGACTGTGGCAGTAAACAGAACCGAACCCGGGACACTGGAGCTGTGAGACTGTGGCAGTAAACAGAACCGAACCCGGGTCACTGAAGCTGTGAGACTGTGGCAGTAAACAGAACCGAACCCAGGTCACTGGAGCTGTGAGACTGTGGCAGTAAACAGAACCGAACCCGGGTCACTGGAGCTGTGAGACTGTGGCAGTAAACAGAACCGAACCCGGGTCACTGGAGCTGTGAGACTGTGGCAGTAAACAGAACCGAACCCATGTCACTGGAGCTGTGAGACTGTGGCAGTAAACAGAACCGAACCCAGGTCACTGGAGCTGTGAGACTGTGGCAGTAAACAGAACCGAACCCAGGTCACTGAAGCTGTGAGACTGTGGCAGTAAACAGAACTGAACCCGGGACACTGGACCTGTGAGACTGTGGCAGTAAACAGAACTGAACCCAGGTCACTGGAGCTGTGAGACTGTGGCAGTAAACAGAACCGAACCCGGGACACTGGAGCTGTGAGACTGTGGCAGTAAACAGAACCGAACCCAGGTCACTGGAGCTGTGAGACTGTGGCAGTAAACAGAACCAAACCCGGGTCACCGGAGCTGTGAGACTGTGGCAGTAAACAGAACCGAACCCGGGACACTGGAGCTGTGAGACTGTGGCAGTAAACAGAACCGAAGCCAGGTCACTGGAGCTGTGAGGCTGTGGCAGTAAACAGAACCGAACCCAGGTCACTGGAGCTGTGAGACTGTGGCAGTAAACAGAACCGAACCCAGGTCACTGGAGCTGTGAGGCTGTGGCAGTAAACAGAACCGAACCCAGGTCACTGGAGCTGTGAGGCTGTGGCAGTAAACAGAACCGAACCCGGGACACTGGAGCTGTGAGACTGTGGCAGTAAACAGAACCGAACCCAGGTCACTGGAGCTGTGAGGCTGTGGCAGTAAACAGAACCGAACCCAGGTCACTGGAGCTGTGAGGCTGTGGCAGTAAACAGAACCGAACCCGGGTCACTGGAGCTGTGAGACTGTGGCAGTAAACAGAACCGAACCCAGGTCACTGGAGCTGTGAGACTGTGGCAGTAAACAGAACTGAACCCGGGACACTGGAGCTGTGAGACTGTGGCAGTCCCCAGAACCGAACCCAGGTCACTGGAGCTGTGAGACTGTGGCAAAAAACAGAACCGAACCCGGGTCACTGGAGCTGTGAGGCTGTGGCAGTAAACAGAACCGAACCCGGGACACTGGAGCTGTGAGACTGTGGCAGTAAACAGAACCGAACCCAGGTCACTGGAGCTGTGAGACTGTGGCAGTAAACAGAACCGAACCCAGGTCTATGGAGCTGTGAGACTGTGGCAGTAAACAGAAACGAACCCGGGTCACTGGAAATGTGAGACCGTGGCAGTAAACAGAACCGAACCCAGGTCACTGGAGCTGTGAGACTGTGGCAGTAAACAGAACTGAACCCGGGACACTGGAGCTGTGAGACTGTGGCAGTAAACAGAACCGAACCCGGGACCCTGGAGCTGTGAGGCTGTGGCAGTAAACAGAACCGAACCCGGGTCACTGGAGCTGTGAGACTGTGGCAGTAAACAGAACCGAACCCAGGTCACTGGAGCTGTGAGACTGTGGCAGTAAACAGAACCGAACCCAGGTCACTGGAGCTGTGAGACTGTGGCAGTAAACAGAACCGAACCCAGGACACTGGAGTTGTGAGACTGTGGCAGTAAACAGAACCGAACCCAGGACACTGGAGCTGTGAGACTGTGGCAGTAAACAGAACCGAACTCAGGTCACTGGAGCTGTGAGACTGTGGCAGTACGCAGAACTGAACCCAGGTCACTGGAGCTGTGAGACTGTGGCAGTAAACAGAACCGAACCCGGGACACTGGAGCTGTGAGGCTGTGGCAGTAAACAGAACCGAACCCAGGTCACTGGAGCTGTGAGACTGTGGCAGTAAACAGAACCAAACCCGGGACACTGGAGCTGTGAGGCTGTGGCAGTAAACAGAACCGAACCCGGGTCACCGGAGCTGTGAGACTGTGGCAGTAAACAGAACCGAACCCAGGTCACTGGAGCTGTGAGACTGTGGCAGTAAACAGAACCGAACCCGGGACACTGGAGCTGTGAGACTGTGGCAGTAAACAGAACCGAACCCAGGTCACTGGAGCTGTGAGACTGTGGCAGTAAACAGAACCGAACCCAGGTCACTGGAGCTGTGAGGCTGTGGCAGTAAACAGAACCGAACCCGGGACACTGGAGCTGTGAGACTGTGGCAGTAAACAGAACTGAACCCAGGTCACTGGAGCTGTGAGACTGTGGCAGTAAACAGAACTGAACCCAGGTCACTGGAGCTGTGAGGCTGTGGCAGTAAACAGAACCGAACCCGGGTCACTGGAGCTGTGAGACTGTGGCAGTAAACAGAACCGAACCCAGGTCACTGGAGCTGTGAGGCTGTGGCAGTAAACAGAACTGAACCCAGGTCACTGGAGCAGTGAGACTGTGGCAGTAAACAGAACTGAACCCAGGTCACTGGAGCTGTGAGACTGTGGCAGTCCCCAGAACTGAACCCAGGTCACTGGAGCTGTGAGACTGTGGCAGTAAACAGAACCGAACCCGGGACACTGGAGCTGTGAGACTGTGGCAGTAAACAGAACCGAACCCGGGTCACTGGAACTGTGAGGCTGTGGCAGTAAACAGAACCGAACCCAGGACACTGGAGCTGTGAGACTGTGACAGTAAACAGAACCGAACCCGGGATACTGGAGCTGTGAGACTGTGGCAGTAAACAGAACCGAACCCGGGTCACTGAAGCTGTGAGAATGTGGCAGTAAACAGAACTGAACCCATGTCACTGGAGCTGTGAGACTGTGGCAGTAAACAGAACCGAACCCAGGTCACTGGAGCAGTGAGACTGTGGCAGTAAACAGAACCGAACCCGGGACACTGGAGCTGTGAGACTGTGGCAGTAAACAGAACCGAACCCGGGTCACTGGAGCTGTGAGACTGTGGCAGTAAACAGAACTGAACCCAGGTCACTGGAGCTGTGAGACTGTGGCAGTAAACAGAACCGAACCTGGGTCACCGGAGCTGTGAGACTGTGGCAGTAAACAGAACCAAACCCGGGACACTGGAGCTGTGAGACTGTGGCAGTAAACAGAACTGAACCCGGGACACTGGAGCTGTGAGACTGTGGCAGTAAACAGAACCGAACCCAGGTCACTGAAGCTGTGAGACTGTGGCAGTAAACAGAACCGAACCCAGGTCACTGGAGCTGTGAGACTGTGGCAGTAAACAGAACCGAACCCAGGTCACTGGAGCTGTGAGGCTGAGGCAGTAAACAGAACCGAACCCATGTCACTGGAGCTGTGAGACTGTGGCAGTAAACAGAACCGAACCCAGGTCACTGGAGCTGTGAGACTGTGGCAGTAAACAGAACCGAACCCAGGTCACTGAAGCTGTGAGACTGTGGCAGTAAACAGAACCGAACCAAGGGTCACTGGAGCTGTGAGACTGTGGCAGTAAACAGAACCGAACCCAGGTCACTGGAGCAGTGAGACTGTGGCAGTAAACAGAACCGAACCCAGGTCACTGGAGCTGTGAGACTGTGGCAGTAAACAGAACCGAACCCAGGTCACTGGAGCTGTGAGACTGTGGCAGTAAACAGAACCGAACCCGGGACACTGGAGCTGTGAGACTGTGGCAGTAAACAGAACCGAACCCGGGTCACTGAAGCTGTGAGACTGTGGCAGTAAACAGAACCGAACCCAGGTCACTGGAGCTGTGAGACTGTGGCAGTAAACAGAACCGAACCCGGGTCACTGGAGCTGTGAGACTGTGGCAGTAAACAGAACCGAACCCGGGTCACTGGAGCTGTGAGACTGTGGCAGTAAACAGAACCGAACCCATGTCACTGGAGCTGTGAGACTGTGGCAGTAAACAGAACCGAACCCAGGTCACTGGAGCTGTGAGACTGTGGCAGTAAACAGAACCGAACCCAGGTCACTGAAGCTGTGAGACTGTGGCAGTAAACAGAACTGAACCCGGGACACTGGACCTGTGAGACTGTGGCAGTAAACAGAACTGAACCCAGGTCACTGGAGCTGTGAGACTGTGGCAGTAAACAGAACCGAACCCGGGACACTGGAGCTGTGAGACTGTGGCAGTAAACAGAACCGAACCCAGGTCACTGGAGCTGTGAGACTGTGGCAGTAAACAGAACCAAACCCGGGTCACCGGAGCTGTGAGACTGTGGCAGTAAACAGAACCGAACCCGGGACACTGGAGCTGTGAGACTGTGGCAGTAAACAGAACCGAACCCAGGTCACTGGAGCTGTGAGGCTGTGGCAGTAAACAGAACCGAACCCAGGTCACTGGAGCTGTGAGACTGTGGCAGTAAACAGAACCGAACCCAGGTCACTGGAGCTGTGAGGCTGTGGCAGTAAACAGAACCGAACCCGGGACACTGGAGCTGTGAGACTGTGGCAGTAAACAGAACCGAACCCAGGTCACTGGAGCTGTGAGGCTGTGGCAGTAAACAGAACCGAACCCAGGTCACTGGAGCTGTGAGGCTGTGGCAGTAAACAGAACCGAACCCGGGTCACTGGAGCTGTGAGACTGTGGCAGTAAACAGAACCGAACCCAGGTCACTGGAGCTGTGAGACTGTGGCAGTAAACAGAACTGAACCCGGGACACTGGAGCTGTGAGACTGTGGCAGTCCCCAGAACCGAACCCAGGTCACTGGAGCTGTGAGACTGTGGCAAAAAACAGAACCGAACCCGGGTCACTGGAGCTGTGAGGCTGTGGCAGTAAACAGAACCGAACCCGGGACACTGGAGCTGTGAGACTGTGGCAGTAAACAGAAGCGAACCCAGGTCACTGGAGCTGTGAGACTGTGGCAGTAAACAGAACCGAACCCAGGTCTATGGAGCTGTGAGACTGTGGCAGTAAACAGAAACGAACCCGGGTCACTGGAACTGTGAGACCGTGGCAGTAAACAGAACCGAACCCAGGTCACTGGAGCTGTGAGACTGTGGCAGTAAACAGAACTGAACCCGGGACACTGGAGCTGTGAGACTGTGGCAGTAAACAGAACCGAACCCGGGACACTGGAGCTGTGAGGCTGTGGCAGTAAACAGAACCGAACCCGGGTCACTGGAGCTGTGAGGCTGTGTCAGTAAACAGAACCGAACCCAGGTCACTGGAGCTGTGAGACTGTGGCAGTAAACAGAACCGAACCCGGGACACTGGAGCTGTGAGACTGTGGCAGTAAACAGAACCGAACCCAGGTCACTGGAGCTGTGAGATCTGTGGCAGAAAACAGAACCGAACACAGGTCACTGGAGCTGTGAGGCTGTGGCAGTAAACAGAACCGAACCCGGGTCACTGGAGCTGTGAGACTGTGGCAGTCCCCAGAACCGAACCCAGGTCACTGGAGCTGTGAGAGTGTGGCAGTAAACAGAACCGTACCTGGGTCACTGGAGCGGTGAGACTGTGGCAGTAAACAGAACCGAACCCGGGACACTGGAGCTGTGAGACTGTGGCAGTAAACAGAACCGAACCCAGGTCACTGGAGCTGTGAGACTGTGGCAGTAAACAGAACCGAACCCAGGTCACTGGAGCTGTGAGACTGTGGCAGTAAACAGAACCGAACCCAGGTCACTGGAGCTGTGAGACTGTGGCAGTAAACAGAACCGAACCCAGGACACTGGAGCTGTGAGACTGTGGCAGTAAACAGAACCGAACCCAGGACACTGGAGCTGTGAGACTGTGGCAGTAAACAGATCCGAACTCAGGTCACTGGAGCTGTGAGACTGTGGCAGTACGCAGAACTGAACCCAGGTCACTGGAGCTGTGAGACTGTGGCAGTAAACAGAACCGAACCCGGGACACTGGAGCTGTGAGGCTGTGGCAGTAAACAGAACCGAACCCAGGTCACTGGAGCTGTGAGACTGTGGCAGTAAACAGAACCAAACCCGGGACACTGGAGCTGTGAGGCTGTGGCAGTAAACAGAACCGAACCCGGGTCACCGGAGCTGTGAGACTGTGGCAGTAAACAGAACCGAACCCAGGTCACTGGAGCTGTGAGACTGTGGCAGTAAACAGAACCGAACCCGGGTCACTGGAGCTGTGAGACTGTGGCAGTAAACAGAACCGAACCCAGGTCACTGGAGCTGTGAGACTGTGGCAGTAAACAGAACCGAACCCAGGTCACTGGAGCTGTGAGACTGTGGCAGTAAACAGAACCGAACCCGGGACACTGGAGCTGTGAGGCTGTGGCAGTAAACAGAACCGAACCCGGGTCACTGGAGCTGTGAGACTGTGGCAGTAAACAGAACCGAACCCAGGTCACTGGAGCTGTGAGGCTGTGGCAGTAAACAGAACTGAACCCAGGTCACTGGAGCAGTGAGACTGTGGCAGTAAACAGAACTGAACCCAGGTCACTGGAGCTGTGAGACTGTGGCAGTCCCCAGAACTGAACCCAGGTCACTGGAGCTGTGAGACTGTGGCAGTAAACAGAACCGAACCCGGGACACTGGAGCTGTGAGACTGTGGCAGTAAACAGAACCGAACCCGGGTCACTGGAGCTGTGAGGCTGTGGCAGTAAACAGAACCGAACCCAGGACACTGGAGCTGTGAGACTGTGACAGTAAACAGAACCGAACCCGGGACACTGGAGCTGTGAGACTGTGGCAGTAAACAGAACCGAACCCGGGTCACTGAAGCTGTGAGACTGTGGCAGTAAACAGAACTGAACCCATGTCACTGGAGCTGTGAGACTGTGGCAGTAAACAGAACCGAACCCAGGTCACTGGAGCAGTGAGACTGTGGCAGTAAACAGAACCGAACCCGGGACACTGGAGCTGTGAGACTGTGGCAGCAAACAGAACCGAACCCGGGTCACTGGAGCTGTGAGACTGTGGCAGTAAACAGAACTGAACCCAGGTCACTGGAGCTGTGAGACTGTGGCAGTAAACAGAACCGAACCCGGGTCACCGGAGCTGTGAGACTGTGGCAGTAAACAGAACCGAACCCGGGACACTGGAGCTGTGAGACTGTGGCAGTAAACAGAACTGAACCCGGGACACTGGAGCTGTGAGACTGTGGCAGTAAACAGAACCGAACCCAGGTCACTGAAGCTGTGAGACTGTGGCAGTAAACAGAACCGAACCCAGGTCACTGGAGCTGTGAGACTGTGGCAGTAAACAGAACCGAACCCAGGTCACTGGAGCTGTGAGGCTGTGGCAGTAAACAGAACCGAACCCATGTCACTGGAGCTGTGAGACTGTGGCAGTAAACAGAACCGAACCCAGGTCACTGGAGCTGTGAGACTGTGGCAGTAAACAGAACCGAACCCAGGTCACTGAAGCTGTGAGACTGTGGCAGTAAACAGAACCGAACCCGGGACACTGGAGCTGTGAGGCTGTGGCAGTAAACAGAACCGAACCCGGGTCACTGGAGCTGTGAGGCTGTGGCAGTAAACAGAACCGAACCAAGGGTCACTGGAGCTGTGAGACTGTGGCAGTAAACAGAACCGAACCCAGGTCACTGGAGCAGTGAGACTGTGGCAGTAAACAGAACCGAACCCAGGTCACTGGAGCTGTGAGACTGTGGCAGTAAACAGAACCGAACCCAGGTCACTGGAGCTGTGAGACTGTGGCAGTAAACAGAACCGAACCCGGGACACTGGAGCTGTGAGACTGTGGCAGTAAACAGAACCGAACCCGGGTCACTGAAGCTGTGAGACTGTGGCAGTAAACAGAACCGAACCCAGGTCACTGGAGCTGTGAGACTGTGGCAGTAAACAGAACCGAACCCGGGTCACTGGAGCTGTGAGACTGTGGCAGTAAACAGAACCGAACCCGGGTCACTGGAGCTGTGAGACTGTGGCAGTAAACAGAACCGAACCCATGTCACTGGAGCTGTGAGACTGTGGCAGTAAACAGAACCGAACCCAGGTCACTGGAGCTGTGAGACTGTGGCAGTAAACAGAACCGAACCCAGGTCACTGAAGCTGTGAGACTGTGGCAGTAAACAGAACTGAACCCGGGACACTGGACCTGTGAGACTGTGGCAGTAAACAGAACTGAACCCAGGTCACTGGAGCTGTGAGACTGTGGCAGTAAACAGAACCGAACCCGGGACACTGGAGCTGTGAGACTGTGGCAGTAAACAGAACCGAACCCAGGTCACTGGAGCTGTGAGACTGTGGCAGTAAACAGAACCAAACCCGGGTCACCGGAGCTGTGAGACTGTGGCAGTAAACAGAACCGAACCCGGGACACTGGAGCTGTGAGACTGTGGCAGTAAACAGAACCGAACCCAGGTCACTGGAGCTGTGAGGCTGTGGCAGTAAACAGAACCGAACCCGGGTCACTGGAGCTGTGAGACTGTGGCAGTAAACAGAACCGAACCCGGGACACTGGAGCTGTGAGACTGTGGCAGTAAACAGAACTGAACCCAGGTCACTGGAGCTGTGAGACTGTGGCAGTAAACAGAACCGAACCCGGGACACTGGAGCTGTGAGACTGTGGCAGTAAACAGAACCGAACCCGGGTCACTGGAGCTGTGAGACTGTGGCAGTAAACAGAACTGAACCCGGGTCACTGGAGCTGTGAGACTGTGGCAGTAAACAGAACAGAACCCGGGACACTGGAGCTGTGAGACTGTGGCAGTAAACAGAAGTGAACCCGGGTCACTGGAGCTGTGAGACTGTGGCAGTAAACAGAACTGAACCCGGGTCACTGGAGCTGTGAGACTGTGGCAGTAAACAGAACCGAACCCGGGACACTGGAGCTGTGAGACTGTGGCAGTAAACAGAACCGAACCCAGGTCACTGGAGCTGTGAGACTGTGGCAGTAAACAGATCCGAACCCGGGTCACTGGAGCTGTGAGACTGTGGCAGTAAACAGAACCGAACCCAGGTCACTGGAGCTGTGAGACTGTGGCAGTAAACAGAACCGAACCCAGGTCACTGGAGCTGTGAGACTGTGGCAGTAAACAGAACCGAACCCAGGTCACTGGAGCTGTGAGGCTGTGGCAGTAAACAGAACCGAACCCGGGACACCGGAGCTGTGAGACTGTGGCAGTAAACAGAACCGAACCCAGGTCACTGGAGCTGTGAGGCTGTGGCAGTAAACAGAACCGAACCCGGGACACTGGAGCTGTGAGACTGTGGCAGTAAACAGAACCGAACCCAGGTCACTGGAGCTGTGAGGCTGTGGCAGTAAACAGAACCGAACCCAGGTCACTGAAGCTGTGAGACTGTGGCAGTAAACAGAACCGAACCCGGGACACTGGAGCTGTGAGGCTGTGGCAGTAAACAGAACCGAACCCGGGTCACTGGAGCTGTGAGGCTGTGGCAGTAAACAGAACCGAACCAAGGGTCACTGGAGCTGTGAGACTGTGGCAGTAAACAGAACCGAACCCAGGTCACTGGAGCAGTGAGACTGTGGCAGTAAACAGAACCGAACCCAGGTCACTGGAGCTGTGAGACTGTGGCAGTAAACAGAACCGAACCCAGGTCACTGGAGCTGTGAGACTGTGGCAGTAAACAGAACCGAACCCAGGTCACTGAAGCTGTGAGACTGTGGCAGTAAACAGAACTGAACCCGGGACACTGGACCTGTGAGACTGTGGCAGTAAACAGAACTGAACCCAGGTCACTGGAGCTGTGAGACTGTGGCAGTAAACAGAACCGAACCCGGGACACTGGAGCTGTGAGACTGTGGCAGTAAACAGAACCGAACCCAGGTCACTGGAGCTGTGAGACTGTGGCAGTAAACAGAACCAAACCCGGGTCACCGGAGCTGTGAGACTGTGGCAGTAAACAGAACCGAACCCGGGACACTGGAGCTGTGAGACTGTGGCAGTAAACAGAACCGAACCCAGGTCACTGGAGCTGTGAGGCTGTGGCAGTAAACAGAACCGAACCCGGGTCACTGGAGCTGTGAGACTGTGGCAGTAAACAGAACCGAACCCGGGACACTGGAGCTGTGAGACTGTGGCAGTAAACAGAACTGAACCCAGGTCACTGGAGCTGTGAGACTGTGGCAGTAAACAGAACCGAACCCGGGACACTGGAGCTGTGAGACTGTGGCAGTAAACAGAACTGAACCCGGGTCACTGGAGCTGTGAGACTGTGGCAGTAAACAGAACAGAACCCGGGACACTGGAGCTGTGAGACTGTGGCAGTAAACAGAACTGAACCCGGGTCACTGGAGCTGTGAGACTGTGGCAGTAAACAGAACTGAACCCGGGTCACTGGAGCTGTGAGACTGTGGCAGTAAACAGAACTGAACCCGGGTCACTGGAGCTGTGAGACTGTGGCAGTAAACAGAACCGAACCCGGGACACTGGAGCTGTGAGACTGTGGCAGTAAACAGAACCGAACCCAGGTCACTGGAGCTGTGAGACTGTGGCAGTAAACAGAACCGGACCCGGGACACTGGAGCTGTGAGGCTGTGGCAGTAAACAGAACCGAACCCGGGTCACTGGAGCTGTGAGACTGTGGCAGTAAACAGAACCGAACCCAGGTCACTGGAGCTGTGAGACTGTGGCAGTAAACAGTACCGAACCCGGGTCACTGGAGCTGTGAGACTGTGGCAGTAAACAGAACCGAACCCGGGTCACTGGAGCTGTGAGGCTGTGGCAGTAAACAGAACCGAACCCGGGTCACTGGAGCTGTGAGACTGTGGCAGTAAACAGAACCGAACCCGGGTCACTGGAGCTGTGAGACTGTGGCAGTAAACAGAACCGAACCCAGGTCACTGGAGCTGTGAGACTGTGGCAGTAAACAGAACCGAACCCAGGTCACTGGAGCTGTGAGACTGTGGCAGTAAACAGAACCGAACCCAGGTCACTGGAGCTGTGAGGCTGTGGCAGTAAACAGAACCGAACCCGGGACACCGGAGCTGAGAGACTGTGGCAGTAAACAGAACCGAACCCAGGTCACTGGAGCTGTGAGGCTGTGGCAGTAAACAGAACCGAACCCAGGTCACTGGAGCTGTGAGACTGTGGCAGTAAACAGAACCGAACCCAGGTCACTGGAGCTGTGAGGCTGTGGCAGTAAACAGAACCGAACCCAGGTCACTGGAGCTGTGAGGCTGTGGCAGTAAACAGAACCGAACCCAGGACACTGGAGCTGTGAGACTGTGGCAGTAAACAGAACCGAACCCGGGTCACTGGAGCTGTGAGACTGTGGCAGTAAACAGAACCGAACCCGGGTCACTGGAGCTGTGAGACTGTGGCAGTAAACAGAACCGAACCTGGGTCACTGGAGCTGTGAGACTGTGGCACCAATACTTGTTACAAGAACAATACTCTGTTACATTGAGAGGCTCATTGACAGCGTCTCCAGACAGAGTTCATAAAAACAGACGGTGTTCCAAATACTCAGCAGGTCGGGCAACATCTGTGGAGAGAGAAACAGAGTTAATAAAAACAGAGAGTGCTGGAAATATTCAGCAGGTCGGGCAACATCTGTGGAGAGAGAAACAGAGTTAATAAAAACAGAGAGTGCTGGAAATACTCAGCAGGTCGGACAACATCTGTGGAGAGAGAAACAGAGTTAATAAAAACAGAGAGTGCTGGAAATATTCAGCAGGTCGGGCAACATCTGTGGGGAGAGAAACAGAGTTAATAAAAACAGAGAGTGCTGGAAATATTCAGCAGGTCGGGCAACATCTGTGGAGAGAGAAACAGAGTTAATAAAAACAGAGAGTGCTGGAAATATTCAGCAGGTCGGGCAACATCTGTGGAGAGAAAAACAGAGTTAATAAAAACAGAGAGTGCTGGAAATATTCAGCAGGTCGGGCAACATCTGTGGAGAGAGAAACAGAGTTAATAAAAACAGAGAGTGCTGGAAATATTCAGCAGGTCGGGCAACATCTGTGGAGAGAGAAACAGAGTTCATAAAAACAGACAGTGTTCGAAATACTCAGCAGGTCGGGCAACATCTGTGGAGAGAGAAACAGAGTTAATAAAAACAGAGAGTGCTGGAAATACTCAGCAGGTCGGACAACATCTGTGGATAGAGAAACAGAGATAATAAAAACAGAGAGTGCTGGAAATATTCAGCAGGTCGGGCAACATCTGTGGAGAGAGAAACAGAGTTAATAAAAACAGAGAGTGCTGGAAATATTCAGCAGGTCGGGCAACATCTGTGGAGAGAGAAACAGAGTTAATAAAAACAGAGAGTGCTGGAAATATTCAGCAGGTCGGGCAACATCTGTGGAGAGAAAAACAGAGTTAATAAAAACAGAGAGTGCTGGAAATATTCAGCAGGTCGGGCAACATCTGTGGAGAGAGAAACAGAGTTAATAAAAACAGAGAGTGCTGGAAATATTCAGCAGGTCGGGCAACATCTGTGCAGAGAGAAACAGAGTTAATAAAAACAGAGAGTGCTGGAAATATTCAGCAGGTCGGGCAACATCTGTGGAGAGAGAAACAGAGTTAATAAAAACAGAGAGTGCTTGAAATACTCAGCAGGTCGGGCAACATCTGTGCAGAGAGAAACAGAGTTAATAAAAACAGGGAGTGCTGGAAATATTCAGCAGGTCGGGCAACATCTGTGGAGAGAGAAACAGAGTTAATAAAAACAGAGAGTGCTGGAAATATTCAGCAGGTCGGGCAACATCTGTGCAGAGAGAAACAGAGTTAATAAAAACAGAGAGTGCTGGAAATATTCAGCAGGTCGGGCAACATCTGTGGAGAGAAAAACAGAGTTAATAAAAACAGAGAGTGCTGGAAATATTCAGCAGGTCGGGCAACATCTGTGGAGAGAGAAACAGAGTTAATAAAAACAGAGAGTGCTGGAAATATTCAGCAGGTCGGGCAACATCTGTGCAGAGAGAAACAGAGTTAATAAAAACAGAGAGTGCTGGAAATATTCAGCAGGTCGGGCAACATCTGTGGAGAGAGAAACAGAGTTAATAAAAACAGAGAGTGCTTGAAATACTCAGCAGGTCGGGCAACATCTGTGCAGAGAGAAACAGAGTTAATAAAAACAGGGAGTGCTGGAAATATTCAGCAGGTCGGGCAACATCTGTGGAGAGAGAAACAGAGTTAATAAAAACAGAGAGTGCTGGAAATATTCAGCAGGTCGGGCAACATCTGTGCAGAGAGAAACAGAGTTAATAAAAACAGAGAGTGCTGGAAATATTCAGCAGGTCGGGCAACATCTGTGGAGAGAGAAACAGAGTTAATAAAAACAGAGAGTGCTTGAAATACTCAGCAGGTCGGGCAACATCTGTGGAGAGAGAAACAGAGTTAATAAAAACAGAGAGTGCTTGAAATACTCAGCAGGTCGGGCAACATCTGTGCAGAGAGAAACGGAGTTAATAAAAACAGAGAGTGCTGGAAATATTCAGCAGGTCGGGCAACATCTGTGCAGAGAGAAACAGTTAACGTTTCAGGTCTGTGACCCTTCATCAGAACTAACAGATATAAGAAATGTAAAAGATTTTAAGCAAGTAAAGCGGGGGTGGGGTAAGAGATAACAAAAGAGAAGGTGTTGATAGGACAAGGTCACAGACTAACAGACCAGAAGGTCATGGAGCAAAGACAAACAATATGTTAATGTTTTGCTGAAAGACACTTTAATGTAAAGCTCTGTTATCTTGTACCTCCTGGAAGCAGACACTCTGCTCTCTGACCCATGGTGACTGCACTGTGACCCAGAATATGGTGACTTCACATCTTCTTTCTTTCAGTAGGAGATATTCAATTCAGGAATGTTTTAGCATGGTATAGGATGTGTTCATTTGACACCTGTTAGCTTTGACCATTTGTCCTTTGTCCTTGTCAGACAGTTTCAACACACAAAGACCAAGATTTGTTTTCTTTCAATGCCATTTTGGATACATTGTTCATTTTGTAAATTAAAGGCTGATTTTTTTTCCTTAAAGACAAAGATGGTTTCTGGAGCTCTTTGGAGTTATTTTCACGATTGTTGTATTATCACAGCTGTGGTTTGTGTGACAACTACATGTGGATGTGAAACTGCAAGGGTGATTGCACTGTCAAAGGCCTCTCCAGTCCTTAAACTGTCATTGTATCCTGCATTGCAAGGTGCTGTCACCGTGCAAGAGGTGATTGAATTACAAAGGACTATTAAACTGTCAGTGTATCCTGCATTGCAAGGTGCTGTCACCGTGCAAGAGGTGATTGAATTACAAAGGACTATTAAACTGTCATTGTATCCTGCATTGCAAGGTGCTGTCACCGTGCAAGAGGTGATTGAATTACAAAGGACTATTAAACTGTCAGTGTATCCTGCATTGCAAGGTGCTGTCACCGTGCAAGAGGTGATTGAATTACAAAGGACTATTAAACTGTCAGTGTATCCTGCATTGCAAGGTGCTGTCACCGTGCAAGAGGTGATTGAATTACAAAGGACTATTAAACTGTCAGTGTATCCTGCATTGCAAGGTGCTGTCACCGTGCAAGAGGTGATTGAATTACAAAGGACTATTAAACTGTCATTGTATCCTGCATTGCAAGGTGCTGTCACCGTGCAAGAGGTGATTGAATTACAAAGGACTATTAAACTGTCAGTGTATCCTGCATTGCAAGGTGCTGTCACCGTGCAAGAGGTGATTGAATTATAAAGGACTATTAAACTGTCAGTGTATCCTGCATTGCAAGGTGCTGTCACCGTGCAAGAGGTGATTGAATTACAAAGGACTATTAAACTGTCAGAGTATCCTGCATTGCAAGGTGCTGTCACCGTGCAAGAGGTGATTGAATTACAAAGGACTATTAAACTGTCAGTGTATCCTGCATTGCAAGGTGCTGTCACCGTGCAAGAGGTGATTGAATTACAAAGGATTATTAAACTGTCATTGTATCCTGCATTGCAAGGTGCTGTCACCGTGCAAGAGGTGATTGAATTACAAAGGACTATTAAACTGTCAGTGTATCCTGCATTGCAAGGTGCTGTCACCGTGCAAGAGGTGATTGAATTACAAAGGACGATTAAACTGTCATTGTATCCTGCATTGCAAGGTGCTGTCACCGTGCAAGAGGTGATTGAATTACAAAGGACTATTAAACTGTCAGTGTATCCTGCATTGCAAGGTGCTGTCATCGTGCAAGAGGTGATTGAATTACAAAGGACTATTAAACTGTTAGTGTATCCTGCATTGCAAGGTGCTGTCACCGTGCAAGAGGTGATTGAATTACAAAGGACTATTAAACTGTCAGTGTATCCTGCATTGCAAGGTGCTGTCACCGTGCAAGAGGTGATTGAATTATAAAGGACTATTAAACTGTCAGTGTATCCTTCATTGCAAGGTGCTGTCACCGTGCAAGAGGTGATTGAATTACAAAGGACTATTAAACTGTCAGTGTATCCTGCATTGCAAGGTGCTGTCACCGTGCAAGAGGTGATGGAATTACAAAGGACTATTAAACTGTCATTGTATCCTGCATTGCAAGGTGCTGTCACCGTGCAAGAGGTGATTGAATTACAAAGGACTATTAAACTGTCAGTGTATCCTGCATTACAAGGTGCTGTCACCGTGCAAGAGGTGATTGAATTACAAAGGACTATTAAACTGTCAGTGTATCCTGCATTGCAAGGTGCTGTCACCGTGCAAGAGGTGATTGAATTATAAAGGACTATTAAACTGTCAGTGTATCCTGCATTGCAAGGTGCTGTCACCGTGCAAGAGGTGATTGAATTACAAAGGACTATTAAACTGTCAGTGTATCCTGCATTGCAAGGTGCTGTCACCGTGCAAGAGGTGATTGAATTACAAAGGACTATTAAACTGTCAGTGTATCCTGCATTGCAAGGTGCTGTCACCGTGCAAGAGGTGATTGAATTACAAAGGACTATTAAACTGTCAGTGTATCCTGCATTGCAAGGTGCTGTCACCGTGCAAGAGGTGATTGAATTATAAAGGACTATTAAACTGTCATTGTATCCTGCATTGCAAGGTGCTGTCACCGTGCAAGAGGTGATTGAATTATAAAGGACTATTAAACTGTCAGTGTATCCTGCATTGCAAGGTGCTGTCACCGTGCAAGAGGTGATTGAATTACAAAGGACTATTAAACTGTCATTGTATCCTGAATTGCAAGGTGCTGTCACCGTGCAAGAGGTGATTGAATTACAAAGGACTATTAAACTGTCAGTGTATCCTGCATTGCAAGGTGCTGTCATCGTGCAAGAGGTGATTGAATGACAAAGGACTATTAAACTGTCAGTGTATCCTGCATTGCAAGGTGCTGTCACCGTGCAAGAGGTGATTGAATTACAAAGGACTATTAAACTGTCAGTGTATCCTGCATTGCAAGGTGCTGTCACCGTGCAAGAGGTGATTGAATTACAAAGGACTATTAAACTGTCATTGTATCCTGCATTGCAAGGTGCTGTCACCGTGCAAGAGGTGATTGAATTACAAAGGACTATTAAACTGTCAGTGTATCCTGCATTGCAAGGTGCTGTCACCGTGCAAGAGGTGATTGAATTACAAAGGACTATTAAACTGTCAGTGTATCCTGCATTGCAAGGTGCTGTCACCGTGCAAGAGGTGATTGAATTACAAAGGACTATTAAACTGTCAGTGTATCCTGCATTGCAAGGTGCTGTCACCGTGCAAGAGGTGATTGAATTACAAAGGACTATTAAACTGTCAGTGTATCCTGCATTGCAAGGTGCTGTCACCGTGCAAGAGGTGATTGAATGACAAAGGACTATTAAACTGTCAGTGTATCCTGCATTGCAAGGTGCTGTCACCGTGCAAGAGGTGATTGAATTACAAAGGATTATTAAACTGTCAGTGTATCCTGCATTGCAAGGTGCTGTCACCGTGCAAGAGGTGATTGAATTACAAAGGACTATTAAACTGTCAGTGTATCCTGCATTGCAAGGTGCTGTCACCGTGCAAGAGGTGATTGAATGACAAAGGACTATTAAACTGTCAGTGTATCCTGCATTGCAAGGTGCTGTCACCGTGCAAGAGGTGATTGAATTACAAAGGACTATTAAACTGTCAGTGTATCCTGCATTGCAAGGTGCTGTCACCGTGCAAGAGGTGATTGAATTATAAAGGACTATTAAACTGTCATTGTATCCTGCATTGCAAGGTGCTGTCACCGTGCAAGAGGTGATTGAATTATAAAGGACTATTAAACTGTCAGTGTATCCTGCATTGCAAGGTGCTGTCACCGTGCAAGAGGTGATTGAATTATAAAGGACTATTAAACTGTCATTGTATCCTGCATTGCAAGGTGCTGTCACCGTGCAAGAGGTGATTGAATTATAAAGGACTATTAAACTGTCAGTGTATCCTGCATTGCAAGGTGCTGTCACCGTGCAAGAGGTGATTGAATTACAAAGGACTATTAAACTGTCAGTGTATCCTGCATTGCAAGGTGCTGTCACCGTGCAAGAGGTGATTGAATTATAAAGGATTATTAAACTGTCAGTGTATCCTGCATTGCAAGGTGCTGTCACCGTGCAAGAGGTGATTGAATTACAAAGAACTATTAAACTGTCAGTGTATCCTGCATTGCAAGGTACTGTCACCGTGCAAGAGGTGATTGAATTACAAAGGACTATTAAACTGTCATTGTATCCTGCATTGCAAGGTGCTGTCACCGTGCAAGAGGTGATTGAATTACAAAGGACTATTAAACTGTCAGTGTATCCAGCATTGCAAGGTGCTGTCATCGTGCAAGAGGTGATTGAATTACAAAGGACTATTAAACTGTTAGTGTATCCTGCATTGCAAGGTGCTGTCACCGTGCAAGAGGTGATTGAATTACAAAGGACTATTAAACTGTCAGTGTATCCTGCATTGCAAGGTGCTGTCACCGTGCAAGAGGTGATTGAATTATAAAGGACTATTAAACTGTCAGTGTATCCTGCATTGCAAGGTGCTGTCACCGTGCAAGAGGTGATTGAATTACAAAGGACTATTAAACTGTCAGTGTATCCTGCATTGCAAGGTGCTGTCACCGTGCAAGAGGTGATGGAATTACAAAGGACTATTAAACTGTCATTGTATCCTGCATTGCAAGGTGCTGTCACCGTGCAAGAGGTGATTGAATTACAAAGGACTATTAAACTGTCAGTGTATCCTGCATTACAAGGTGCTGTCACCGTGCAAGAGGTGATTGAATTACAAAGGACTATTAAACTGTCAGTGTATCCTGCATTGCAAGGTGCTGTCACCGTGCAAGAGGTGATTGAATTATAAAGGACTATTAAACTGTCAGTGTATCCTGCATTGCAAGGTGCTGTCACCGTGCAAGAGGTGATTGAATTACAAAGGACTATTAAACTGTCAGTGTATCCTGCATTGCAAGGTGCTGTCACCGTGCAAGAGGTGATTGAATTACAAAGGACTATTAAACTGTCAGTGTATCCTGCATTGCAAGGTGCTGTCACCGTGCAAGAGGTGATTGAATTACAAAGGACTATTAAACTGTCAGTGTATCCTGCATTGCAAGGTGCTGTCACCGTGCAAGAGGTGATTGAATTATAAAGGACTATTAAACTGTCATTGTATCCTGCATTGCAAGGTGCTGTCACCGTGCAAGAGGTGATTGAATTATAAAGGACTATTAAACTGTCAGTGTATCCTGCATTGCAAGGTGCTGTCACCGTGCAAGAGGTGATTGAATTACAAAGGACTATTAAACTGTCATTGTATCCTGAATTGCAAGGTGCTGTCACCGTGCAAGAGGTGATTGAATTACAAAGGACTATTAAACTGTCAGTGTATCCTGCATTGCAAGGTGCTGTCATCGTGCAAGAGGTGATTGAATGACAAAGGACTATTAAACTGTCAGTGTATCCTGCATTGCAAGGTGCTGTCACCGTGCAAGAGGTGATTGAATTACAAAGGACTATTAAACTGTCAGTGTATCCTGCATTGCAAGGTGCTGTCACCGTGCAAGAGGTGATTGAATTACAAAGGACTATTAAACTGTCATTGTATCCTGCATTGCAAGGTGCTGTCACCGTGCAAGAGGTGATTGAATTACAAAGGACTATTAAACTGTCAGTGTATCCTGCATTGCAAGGTGCTGTCACCGTGCAAGAGGTGATTGAATTACAAAGGACTATTAAACTGTCAGTGTATCCTGCATTGCAAGGTGCTGTCACCGTGCAAGAGGTGATTGAATTACAAAGGATTATTAAACTGTCAGTGTATCCTGCATTGCAAGGTGCTGTCACCGTGCAAGAGGTGATTGAATTACAAAGGACTATTAAACTGTCAGTGTATCCTGCATTGCAAGGTGCTGTCACCGTGCAAGAGGTGATTGAATGACAAAGGACTATTAAACTGTCAGTGTATCCTGCATTGCAAGGTGCTGTCACCGTGCAAGAGGTGATTGAATTACAAAGGATTATTAAACTGTCAGTGTATCCTGCATTGCAAGGTGCTGTCACCGTGCAAGAGGTGATTGAATTACAAAGGACTATTAAACTGTCAGTGTATCCTGCATTGCAAGGTGCTGTCACCGTGCAAGAGGTGATTGAATGACAAAGGACTATTAAACTGTCAGTGTATCCTGCATTGCAAGGTGCTGTCACCGTGCAAGAGGTGATTGAATTACAAAGGACTATTAAACTGTCAGTGTATCCTGCATTGCAAGGTGCTGTCACCGTGCAAGAGGTGATTGAATTATAATGGACTATTAAACTGTCATTGTATCCTGCATTGCAAGGTGCTGTCACCGTGCAAGAGGTGATTGAATTATAAAGGACTATTAAACTGTCAGTGTATCCTGCATTGCAAGGTGCTGTCACCGTGCAAGAGGTGATTGAATTACAAAGGACTATTAAACTGTCAGTGTATCCTGCATTGCAAGGTGCTGTCACCGTGCAAGAGGTGATTGAATTATAAAGGACTATTAAACTGTCATTGTATCCTGCATTGCAAGGTGCTGTCACCGTGCAAGAGGTGATTGAATTATAAAGGACTATTAAACTGTCAGTGTATCCTGCATTGCAAGGTGCTGTCACCGTGCAAGAGGTGATTGAATTACAAAGGACTATTAAACTGTCAGTGTATCCTGCATTGCAAGGTGCTGTCACCGTGCAAGAGGTGATTGAATTATAAAGGATTATTAAACTGTCAGTGTATCCTGCATTGCAAGGTGCTGTCACCGTGCAAGAGGTGATTGAATTACAAAGGACTATTAAACTGTCATTGTATCCTGAATTGCAAGGTGCTGTCACCGTGCAAGAGGTGATTGAATTACAAAGGACTATTAAACTGTCAGTGTATCCTGCATTGCAAGGTGCTGTCATCGTGCAAGAGGTGATTGAATGACAAAGGACTATTAAACTGTCAGTGTATCCTGCATTGCAAGGTGCTGTCACCGTGCAAGAGGTGATTGAATTACAAAGGACTATTAAACTGTCAGTGTATCCTGCATTGCAAGGTGCTGTCACCGTGCAAGAGGTGATTGAATTACAAAGGACTATTAAACTGTCATTGTATCCTGCATTGCAAGGTGCTGTCACCGTGCAAGAGGTGATTGAATTACAAAGGACTATTAAACTGTCAGTGTATCCTGCATTGCAAGGTGCTGTCACCGTGCAAGAGGTAATTGAATTACAAAGGATTATTAAACTGTCAGTGTATCCTGCATTGCAAGGTGCTGTCACCGTGCAAGAGGTGATTGAATTACAAAGGTCTATTAAACTGTCAGTGTATCCTGCATTGCAAGGTGCTGTCACCGTGCAAGAGGTGATTGAATTACAAAGGACTATTAAACTGTCATTGTATCCTGCATTGCAAGGTGCTGTTACCGTGCAAGAGGAGATTGAATGACAAAGGACTATTAAACTGTCAGTGTATCCTGCATTGCAAGGTGCTGTCACCGTGCAAGAGGTGATTGAATTTCAAAGGACTATTAAACTGTCATTGTATCCTGCATTGCAAGGTGCTGTCACCGTGCAAGAGGTGATTGAATTACAAAGGACTATTAAACTGTCAGTGTATCCTGCATTGCAAGGTGCTGTCATCGTGCAAGAGGTGATTGAATTACAAAGGACTATTAAACTGTTAGTGTATCCTGCATTGCAAGGTGCTGTCACCGTGCAAGAGGTGATTGAATTACAAAGGACTATTAAACTGTCAGTGTATCCTGCATTGCAAGGTGCTGTCACCGTGCAAGAGGTGATTGAATTACAAAGGACTATTAAACTGTCAGTGTGTCCTGCATTGCAAGGTGCTGTCACCGTGCAAGAGGTGATTGAATTACAAAGGACTATTAAACTGTCAGTGCATCCTGCATTGCAAGGTGCTGTCACCGTGCAAGAGGTGATTGAATTACAAAGGACTATTAAACTGTCAGTGTATCCTGCATTGCAAGGTGCTGTCACCGTGCAAGAGGTGATTGAATTACAAAGGACTATTAAACTGTCAGT
Source organism: Heterodontus francisci (assembly GCF_036365525.1). Taxonomy (NCBI): domain Eukaryota; kingdom Metazoa; phylum Chordata; class Chondrichthyes; order Heterodontiformes; family Heterodontidae; genus Heterodontus; species Heterodontus francisci. Next base: position 217,122 of record NW_027142054.1, read on the forward strand.
GTATCCTGCATTGCAAGGTGCTGTCACCGTGCAAGAGGTGATTGAATTACAAAGGATTATTAAACTGTCATTGTATCCTGCATTGCAAGGTGCTGTCACCGTGCAAGAGGTGATTGAATTATAAAGGACTATTAAACTGTCAGTGTATGCTGCATTGCAAGGTGCTGTCACCGTGCAAGAGGTGATTGAATTACAAAGGACTATTAAACTGTCATTGTATCCTGCATTGCAAGGTGCTGTCACCGTGCAAGAGGTGATTGAATGACAAAGGACTATTAAACTGTCAGTGTATCCTGCATTGCAAGGTGCTGTCACCGTGCAAGAGGTGATTGAATTACAAAGGACTATTAAACTGTCATTGTATCCTGCATTGCAAGGTGCTGTCACCGTGCAAGAGGTGATTGAATTACAAAGGACTATTAAACTGTCATTGTATCCTGCATTGCAAGGTGCTGTCACCGTGCAAGAGGTGATTGAATTACAAAGGACTATTAAACTGTCATTGTATCCTGCATTGCAAGGTGCTGTCACCGTGCAAGAGGTGATTGAATTACAAAGGACTATTAAACTGTCAGTGTCTCCTGCATTGCAAGGTGCTGTCACCGTGCAAGAGGTGATTGAATGACAAAGGACTATTAAACTGTCAGTGTCTCCTGCATTGCAAGGTGCTGTCACCGTGCAAGAGGTGATTGAATTACAAAGGACTATTAAACTGTCAGTGTATCCTGCATTGCAAGGTGCTGTCACCGTGCAAGAGGTGATTGAATTACAAAGGACTATTAAACTGTCAGTGTATCCTGCATTGCAAGGTGCTTTCACCGTGCAAGAGGTGATTGAATTACAAAGGACTATTAAACTGTCAGTGTATCCTGCATTGCAAGGTGCTGTCACCGTGCAAGAGGTGATTGAATTACAAAGGATTATTAAACTGTCATTGTATCCTGCATTGCAAGGTGCTGTCACCGTGCAAGAGGTGATTGAATTACAAAGGACTATTAAACTGTCATTGTATCCTGCATTGCAAGGTGCTGTCACCGTGCAAGAGGTGATTGAATTACAAAGGACTATTAAACTGTCATTGTATCCTGCATTGCAAGGTGCTGTCACCGTGCAAGAGGTGATTGAATTATAAAGGACTATTAAACTGTCATTGTATCCTGCATTGCAAGGTGCTGTCACCGTGCAAGAGGTGATTGAATTACAAAGGACTATTAAACTGTCATTGTATCCTGCATTGCAAGGTGCTGTCACCGTGCAAGAGGTGATTGAATTACAAAGGACTATTAAACTGTCAGTGTCTCCTGCATTGCAAGGTGCTGTCACCGTGCAAGAGGTGATTGAATGACAAAGGACTATTAAACTGTCAGTGTATCCTGCATTGCAAGGTGCTGTCACCGTGCAAGAGGTGATTGAATTACAAAGGACTATTAAACTGTCAGTGTATCCTGCATTGCAAGGTGCTGTCACCGTGCAAGAGGTGATTGAATTATAAAGGACTATTAAACTGTCAGTGTATCCTGCATTGCAAGGTGCTGTCACCGTGCAAGAGGTGATTGAATTACAAAGGACTAATAAACTGTCAGTGTCTCCTGCATTGCAAGGTGCTTTCACCGTGCAAGAGGTGATTGAATTACAAAGGACTATTAAACTGTCAGTGTATCCTGCATTGCAAGGTGCTGTCACCGTGCAAGAGGTGATTGAATTACAAAGGATTATTAAACTGTCATTGTATCCTGCATTGCAAGGTGCTGTCACCGTGCAAGAGGTGATTGAATTATAAAGGACTATTAAACTGTCATTGTATCCTGCATTGCAAGGTGCTGTCACCGTGCAAGAGGTGATTGAATTACAAAGGACTATTAAACTGTCATTGTATCCTGCATTGCAAGGTGCTGTCACCGTGCAAGAGGTGATTGAATTACAAAGGACTATTAAACTGTCATTGTATCCTGCATTGCAAGGTGCTGTCACCGTGCAAGAGGTGATTGAATTACAAAGGACTATTAAACTGTCATTGTATCCTGCATTGCAAGGTGCTGTCACCGTGCAAGAGGTGATTGAATTACAAAGGACTATTAAACTGTCATTGTATCCTGCATTGCAAGGTGCTGTCACCGTGCAAGAGGTGATTGAATTATAAAGGACTATTAAACTGTCATTGTATCCTGCATTGCAAGGTGCTGTCACCGTGCAAGAGGTGATTGAATTACAAAGGACTATTAAACTGTCAGTGTATCCTGCATTGCAAGGTGCTGTCACCGTGCAAGAGGTGATTGAATTACAAAGGACTATTAAACTGTCAGTGTATCCTGCATTGCAAGGTGCTGTCACCGTGCAAGAGGTGATTGAATTACAAAGGACTATTAAACTGTCATTGTATCCTGCATTGCAAGGTGCTGTCACCGTGCAAGAGGTGATTGAATTACAAAGGACTATTAAACTGTCATTGTATCCTGCATTGCAAGGTGCTGTCACCGTGCAAGAGGTGATTGAATTACAAAGGACTATTAAACTATCAGTGTATCCTGCATTGCAAGGTGCTGTCACCCTGCAAGAGGTGATTGAATGACAAAGGACTATTAAACTGTCAGTGTATCCTGCATTGCAAGGTGCTGTCACCGTGCAAGAGGTGATTGAATTACAAAGGACTATTAAACTGTCAGTGTATCCTGCATTGCAAGGTGCTGTCACCGTGCAAGAGGTGATTGAATTACAAAGGACTATTAAACTGTCAGTGTATCCTGCATTGCAAGGTGCTGTCACCGTGCAAGAGGTGATTGAATTACAAAGGACTATTAAACTGTCATTGTATCCTGCATTGCAAGGTGCTGTCACCGTGCAAGAGGTGATTGAATTACAAAGGACTATTAAACTGTCAGTGTATCCTGCATTGCAAGGTGCTGTCACCGTGCGAGAGGTGATTGAATTACAAAGGACTATTAAACTGTCAGTGTATCCTGCATTGCAAGGTGCTGTCACCGTGCGAGAGGTGATTGAATTACAAAGGACTATTAAACTGTCAGAGTATCCTGCATTGCAAGGTGCTTTCACCGTGCAAGAGGTGATTGAATTACAAAGGACTATTAAACTGTCAGTGTATCCTGCATTGCAAGGTGCTGTCACCGTGCAAGAGGTGATTGAATTACAAAGGATTATTAAACTGTCATTGTATCCTGCATTGCAAGGTGCTGTCACCGTGCAAGAGGTGATTGAATTATAAAGGACTATTAAACTGTCATTGTATCCTGCATTGCAAGGTGCTGTCACCGTGCAAGAGGTGATTGAATTACAAAGGACTATTAAACTGTCATTGTATCCTGCATTGCAAGGTGCTGTCACCGTGCAAGAGGTGATTGAATTACAAAGGACTATTAAACTGTCATTGTATCCTGCATTGCAAGGTGCTGTCACCGTGCAAGAGGTGATTGAATTACAAAGGACTATTAAATTGTCATTGTATCCTGCATTGCAAGGTGCTGTCACCGTGCAAGAGGTGATTGAATTACAAAGGACTATTAAACTGTCATTGTATCCTGCATTGCAAGGTGCTGTCACCGTGCAAGAGGTGATTGAATTATAAAGGACTATTAAACTGTCATTGTATCCTGCATTGCAAGGTGCTGTCACCGTGCAAGAGGTGATTGAATTACAAAGGACTATTAAACTGTCAGTGTATCCTGCATTGCAAGGTGCTGTCACCGTGCAAGAGGTGATTGAATTACAAAGGATTATTAAACTGTCTGTGTATCCTGCATTGCAAGGTGCTGTCACCGTGCAAGAGGTGATTGAATTACAAAGGACTATTAAACTGTCATTGTATCCTGCATTGCAAGGTGCTGTCACCGTGCAAGAGGTGATTGAATTACAAAGGACTATTAAACTGTCATTGTATCCTGCATTGCAAGGTGCTGTCACCGTGCAAGAGGTGATTGAATTACAAAGGACTATTAAACTATCAGTGTATCCTGCATTGCAAGGTGCTGTCACCCTGCAAGAGGTGATTGAATGACAAAGGACTATTAAACTGTCAGTGTATCCTGCATTGCAAGGTGCTGTCACCGTGCAAGAGGTGATTGAATTACAAAGGACTATTAAACTGTCAGTGTATCCTGCATTGCAAGGTGCTGTCACCGTGCAAGAGGTGATTGAATTACAAAGGACTATTAAACTGTCAGTGTATCCTGCATTGCAAGGTGCTGTCACCGTGCAAGAGGTGATTGAATTACAAAGGACTATTAAACTGTCATTGTATCCTGCATTGCAAGGTGCTGTCACCGTGCAAGAGGTGATTGAATTACAAAGGACTATTAAACTGTCAGTGTATCCTGCATTGCAAGGTGCTGTCACCGTGCGAGAGGTGATTGAATTACAAAGGACTATTAAACTGTCAGTGTATCCTGCATTGCAAGGTGCTGTCACCGTGCGAGAGGTGATTGAATTACAAAGGACTATTAAACTGTCAGTGTATCCTGCATTGCAAGGTGCTGTCACCGTGCAAGAGGTGATTGAATTACAAAGGGTATTTCTTTGCAAGAGGCTTCTGCTTTCCAGCACGTAGCTATTGAACTGCAAGAGTGTTCACACTACAAGAAGATATTACAGTGTAAGAGGCCATTGTAATGCAAAGTGTTATTGTATTAATTATGGATACTGTATTGTAAGCCCCCAATGTACTGCTTCAGGTTATTGCATTGCAAAGGGCAATTGCACTCCGATGAGCTATTGCTCTGTAAAAGTCCATTACTTTGCCAGTGTGCAATGTTATCAATGGGCGATTGCATGACTTAGCCCAATTGCATTGCAAGTATTGTTTCAGTGCATTGCCAATCATTCTTGGTTTTCTTGCGTTGCATGTGGATGTTGTATTGAAAGGGACCATTGCATTGAAAGGGGCTCTGACATTGCAAGGATAATAGTCTGCAAGGGAGGGACTGTTGGACTGCAAGCGCTATTGCAATGAAATGCGTGTTGCATTGCTGGAGTTTTTGCTCTGCAAATAGTTCTTGTATTGCAAGGTGCCTTTGCATTTTCATTGCAAGTGGATGTTGCACACCACGCTCTATTGCAAACTCAAAGACCTTTGCATTGGAAGGAGTTATTGCACTACCAAAGGTCCCTGCATTGCAAGCTGCTATTGCACTGCAAGAGGCTATTGCAATACAAGGATCATGCACACTAATGGTTCCATTACATTGCAACTGGATGTTACATGGCAAGTGTCTATTGTATTGAAAGTCACAATTGCAAAACAAATAGCTATTGCACTGCAGGGAAATTTTGTATTGCGAGATGGTTTCCATTGTGAGAGGATATTATATTTCAATAGGGTATCAAAAGGCAATTTGCTCTTGGACTGCACCTGGCTTTTGAACTGTTGCACTGTAAGGGGAAAATACATTGTCAGGGTCTATTGCACACCAAAGAGCTTTTGCACTGCAAGAGGCTATTGAATTGTCATGGTCTGTTGTGTTCAAAAGGCTATAGCATTTCTTCACGTTATTGCTATGTCACTCTTAGAGACTATTACATTGCATGTTGTTTCTACACCGTGAGTGGAGATTGCACTGCATGGGGCTATTGCTTTGTTAGTGGATGTTGTACTGCAAAGGCTATTGTACTACAAGTTTTTGTGTTGCATTGTAAGGGTCTAGTGCACCATAACTTCAATGGGATTTCAAATGCTTGCTGCATTGCAACATTCTATGACATCTCAAGGTGCTTTTTGCACTACAAGGGGCTGCAGCACTGCATGGGAAATTTGCATTACAATTGCATTTTACATAGCAAGTCCCATTGCATTACAAGAGCAAATGCACAGGAAAGGCCTCTGCATTGCAAGATGCTATTGTGCTGCTAGAGGTTCCTGCACTGAGAGGGACAATTACCCTGTCAGAGGTTCCTGTACTGCGAGGTACAATTACCCTGTCAGAGGTTCCTGTACTGCGAGGTACAATTACCCTGTCAGAGGTTCCTGCACTGCGAGGTACAATTACCCTGTCAGAGGTTCCTGTACTGCGAGGTACAATTACCCTGTCAGAGGTTCCTGCACTGTGAGGGACAATTACCCTGTCAGAGGTTCCTGCACTGTGAAATACAATTACCCTGTCAGAGGTTCCTGGACTGCGAGGTACAATTACCCTGTCAGAGGTTCCTGGACTGCGAGGTACAATTACCCTGTCAGAGGTTCCTGTACTGCGAGGTACAATTACCCTGTCAGAGGTTCCTGTACTGCGAGGTACAATTACCCTGTCAGAGGTTCCTGTACTGCGAGGTACAATTACCCTGTCAGAGGTTCCTGTACTGCGAGGTACAATTACCCTGTCAGAGGTTCCTGCACTGCGAGGTACAATTACCCTGTCAGAGGTTCCTGTACTGCGAGGTACAATTACCCTGTCAGAGGTTCCTGCACTGTGAGGGACAATTACCCTGTCAGAGGTTCCTGCACTGTGAAATACAATTACCCTGTCAGAGGTTCCTGTACTGTGAGGGACAATTACCCTGTCAGAGGTTCCTGCACTGTGAAATACAATTACCCTGTCAGAGGTTCCTGGACTGCGAGGTACAATTATCCTGTCAGAGGTTCCTGGACTGCGAGGTACAATTACCCTGTCAGAGGTTCCTGGACTGCGAGGTACAATTACCCTGTCAGAGGTTCCTGTACTGCGAGGTACAATTACCCTGTCAGAGGTTCCTGTACTGCGAGGTACAATTACCCTGTCAGAGGTTCCTGTACTGCGAGGTACAATTACCCTGTCAGAGGTTCCTGTACTGCGAGGTACAATTACCCTGTCAGAGGTTCCTGTACTGTGAGGTACAATTACCCTGTCAGAGGTTCCTGTACTGCGAGGTACAATTACCCTGTCAGAGGTTCCTGTACTGCGAGGTACAATTACCCTGTCAGAGGTTCCTGTACTGCGAGGTACAATTACCCTGTCAGAGGTTCCTGTACTGCGAGGTACAATTACCCTGTCAGAGGTTCCTGTACTGCGAGGTACAATTACCCTGTCAGAGGTTCCTGCACTGCGAGGTACAATTACCCTGTCAGAGGTTCCTGTACTGTGAGGTACAATTACCCTGTCAGAGGTTCCTGTACTGCGAGGTAAAATTAACCTGTCAGAGGTTCCTGCACTGCGAGGTACAATTACCCTGTCAGAGGTTCCTGTACTGCGAGGTACAATTACCCTGTCAGAGGTTCCTGTACTGCGAGGTACAATTACCCTGTCAGAGGTTCCTGTACTGCGAGGTACAATTACCCTGTCAGAGGTTCCTGTACTGTGAGGTACAATTACCCTGTCAGAGGTTCCTGTAATGCGAGGTACAATTACCCTGTCAGAGGTTCCTGTACTGCGAGATACAATTACCCTGTCAGAGGTTCCTGTACTGCGAGGTACAATTACCCTGTCAGAGGTTCCTGCACTGCGAGGTACAATTACCCTGTCAGAGGTTCCTGTACTGCGAGGTACAATTACCCTGTCAGAGGTTCCTGTACTGCGAGGTACAATTACCCTGTCAGAGGTTCCTGCACTGTGAGGGACAATTACCCTGTCAGAGGTTCCTGCACTGTGAAATACAATTACCCTGTCAGAGGTTCCTGGACTGCGAGGTACAATTACCCTGTCAGAGGTTCCTGGACTGCGAGGTACAATTACCCTGTCAGAGGTTCCTGTACTGCGAGGTACAATTACCCTGTCAGAGGTTCCTGTACTGCGAGGTACAATTACCCTGTCAGAGGTTCCTGTACTGCGAGGTACAATTACCCTGTCAGAGGTTCCTGTACTGCGAGGTACAATTACCCTGTCAGAGGTTCCTGCACTGCGAGGTACAATTACCCTGTCAGAGGTTCCTGTACTGCGAGGTACAATTACCCTGTCAGAGGTTCCTGCACTGTGAGGGACAATTACCCTGTCAGAGGTTCCTGCACTGTGAAATACAATTACCCTGTCAGAGGTTCCTGTACAGTGAGGGACAATTACCCTGTCAGAGGTTCCTGCACTGTGAAATACAATTACCCTGTCAGAGGTTCCTGGACTGCGAGGTACAATTATCCTGTCAGAGGTTCCTGGACTGCGAGGTACAATTACCCTGTCAGAGGTTCCTGGACTGCGAGGTACAATTACCCTGTCAGAGGTTCCTGTACTGCGAGGTACAATTACCCTGTCAGAGGTTCCTGTACTGCGAGGTACAATTACCCTGTCAGAGGTTCCTGTACTGCGAGGTACAATTACCCTGTCAGAGGTTCCTGTACTGCGAGGTACAATTACCCTGTCAGAGGTTCCTGTACTGCGAGGTACAATTACACTGTCAGAGGTTCCTGTACTGTGAGGTACAATTACCCTGTCAGAGGTTCCTGTACTGCGAGGTACAATTACCCTGTCAGAGGTTCCTGTACTGCGAGGTACAATTACCCTGTCAGAGGTTCCTGTACTGCGAGGTACAATTACCCTGTCAGAGGTTCCTGTACTGCGAGGTACAATTACCCTGTCAGAGGTTCCTGCACTGCGAGGTACAATTACCCTGTCAGAGGTTCCTGTACTGTGAGGTACAATTACCCTGTCAGAGGTTCCTGTACTGCGAGGTAAAATTAACCTGTCAGAGGTTCCTGCACTGCGAGGTACAATTACCCTGTCAGAGGTTCCTGTACTGCGAGGTACAATTACCCTGTCAGAGGTTCCTGTACTGCGAGGTACAATTACCCTGTCAGAGGTTCCTGTACTGCGAGGTACAATTACCCTGTCAGAGGTTCCTGTACTGTGAGGTACAATTACCCTGTCAGAGGTTCCTGTAATGCGAGGTACAATTACCCTGTCAGAGGTTCCTGTACTGCGAGATACAATTACCCTGTCAGAGGTTCCTGCACTGCGAGGTACAATTACCCTGTCAGAGGTTCCTGTACTGCGAGGTACAATTACCCTGTCAGAGGTTCCTGTACTGCGAGGTACAATTACCCTGTCAGAGGTTCCTGTACTGCGAGGTACAATTACCCTGTCAGAGGTTCCTGCACTGCGAGGTACAATTACCCTGTCAGAGGTTCCTGTACTGCGAGGTACAATTACCCTGTCAGAGGTTCCTGTACTGCGAGGTACAATTACCCTGTCAGAGGTTCCTGTACTGCGAGGTACAATTACCCTGTCAGAGGTTCCTGCACTGCGAGGTACAATTACCCTGTCAGAGGTTCCTGTACTGCGAGGTACAATTACCCTGTCAGAGGTTCCTGTACTGCGAGGTACAATTACACTGTCAGAGGTTCCTGTACTGCGAGGTACAATTACACTGTCAGAGGTTCCTGTACTGCGAGGTACAATTACCCTGTCAGACGTTCCTGCACTGCGAGGTACAATTACCCTGTCAGAGGTTCCTGCACTGCGAGGTACAATTACACTGTCAGAGGTTCCTGTACTGCGAGGTACAATTACCCTGTCAGAGGTTCCTGTACTGCGAGGTACAATTACCCTGTCAGAGGTTCCTGTACTGCGAGGTACAATTACCCTGTCAGAGGTTCCTGCACTGCGAGGTACAATTACCCTGTCAGAGGTTCCTGTACTGCGAGGTACAATTACACTGTCAGAGGTTCCTGCACTGCGAGGTACAATTACACTGTCAGAGGTTCCTGTACTGCGAGGTACAATTACCCTGTCAGACGTTCCTGCACTGCGAGGTACAATTACCCTGTCAGAGGTTCCTGCACTGCGAGGTACAATTACACTGTCAGAGGTTCCTGTACTGCGAGGTACAATTACCCTGTCAGAGGTTCCTGTACTGCGAGGTACAATTACCCTGTCAGAGGTTCCTGTACTGCGAGGTACAATTACCCTGTCAGAGGTTCCTGCACTGCGAGGTACAATTACCCTGTCAGAGGTTCCTGTACTGCGAGGTACAATTACACTGTCAGAGGTTCCTGCACTGCGAGGTACAATTACCCTGTCAGAGGTTCCTGCACTGTGAGGTACAATTACACTGTCAGAGGTTCCTGTACTGCGAGGTACAATTACCCTGTCAGAGGTTCCTGTACTGCGAGGTACAATTACCCTGTCAGAGGTTCCTGCACTGCGAGGTACAATTACCCTGTCAGAGGTTCCTGTACTGCGAGGTACAATTACCCTGTCAGAGGTTCCTGTACTGCGAGGTACAATTACCCTGTCAGAGGTTCCTGCACTGTGAGGTACAATTACCCTGTCAGAGGTTCCTGCACTGCGAGGTACAATTACCCTGTCAGAGGTTCCTGTACTGCGAGGTACAATTACCCTGTCAGAGGTTCCTGGACTGCGATGTACAATTACCCTGTCAGAGGTTCCTGTACTGCGAGGTACAATTACCCTGTCAGAGGTTCCTGTACTGCGAGGTACAATTACCCTGTCAGAGGTTCCTGTACTGCGAGGTACAATTACCCTGTCAGAGGTTCCTGTACTGCGAGGTACAATTACCCTGTCAGAGGTTCCTGTACTGCGAGGTACAATTACCCTGTCAGAGGTTCCTGTACTGCGAGGTACAATTACCCTGTCAGAGATTCCTGTACTGCGAGGCACAATTATCCTGTCAGAGGTTCCTGCACTGCGAGGTACAATTACCCTGTCAGAGGTTCCTGTACTGCGAGGTACAATTACCCTGTCAGAGGTTCCTGTACTGCGAGGTACAATTACCCTGTCAGAGGTTCCTGTACTGCGAGGTACAATTACCCTGTCAGAGGTTCCTGTACTGTGAGGTACAATTACCCTGTCAGAAGTTCCTGTACTGCGAGGTACAATTACCCTGTCAGAGGTTCCTGCACTGCGAGGTACAATTACCCTGTCAGAGGTTCCTGTACTGCGAGGTACAATTACCCTGTCAGAGGTTCCTGCACTGCGACATACAATTACCCTGTCAGAGGTTCCTGTACTGCGAGGTACAATTACCCTGTCAGAGGTTCCTGCACTGCGAGGTACAATTACCCTGTCAGAGGTTCCTGTACTGCGAGGTATAATTACCCTGTCAGAGGTTCCTGTACTGCGAGGTACAATTACCCTGTCAGAAGTTCCTGTACTGCGAGGTACAATTACCCTGTCAGAGGTTCCTGTACTGCGAGGTACAATTACCCTGTCAGAGGTTCCTGTACTGCGAGGTACAATTACCCTGTCAGAGATTCCTGTACTGCGAGGCACAATTATCCTGTCAGAGGTTCCTGGACTGCGAGGTACAATTACCCTGTCAGAGGTTCCTGCACTGCGAGGTACAATTACCCTGTCAGAGGTTCCTGTACTGCGAGGTACAATTACCCTGTCAGAGGTTCCTGTACTGCGAGGTACAATTACCCTGTCAGAGGTTCCTGTACTGCGAGGTACAATTACCCTGTCAGAGGTTCCTGTACTGCGAGGTACAATTACCCTGTCAGAGGTTCCTGCACTGCGAGGTACAATTACCCTGTCAGAGGTTCCTGTACTGCGAGGTACAATTACCCTGTCAGAGGTTCCTGTACTGCGAGGTACAATTACCCTGTCAGAGGTTCCTGTACTGCGAGGTACAATTACCCTGTCAGAGGTTCCTGTACTGCGAGGTACAATTACCCTGTCAGAGGTTCCTGTACTGCGAGGTACAATTACCCTGTCAGAGGTTCCTGCACTGCGAGGTACAATTACCCTGTCAGAGGTTCCTGTACTGCGAGGTACAATTACCCTGTCAGAGGTTCCTGTACTGCGAGGTACAATTACCCTGTCAGAGGTTCCTGTACTGCGAGGTACAATTACCCTGTCAGAGGTTCCTGCACTGCGAGGTACAATTACCCTGTCAGAGGTTCCTGTACTGCGAGGTACAATTACCCTGTCAGAGGTTCCTGCACTGCGAGGTACAATTACCCTGTCAGAGGTTCCTGTACTGCGAGGTACAATTACCCTGTCAGATGTTCCTGTACTGCGAGGTACAATTACCCTGTCAGAGGTTCCTGCACTGCGAGGTACAATTACCCTGTCAGAGGTTCCTGTACTGCGAGGTACAATTACACTGTCAGAGGTTCCTGTACTGCGAGGTACAATTACACTGTCAGAGGTTCCTGTACTGCGAGGTACAATTACCCTGTCAGAGGTTCCTGCAGTGCGAGGTACAATTACCCTGTCAGAGGTTCCTGTACTGCGAGGTACAATTACCCTGTCAGAGGTTCCTGTACTGCGAGGTACAATTACCCTGTCAGAGGTTCCTGCACTGCGAGGTACAATTACCCTGTCAGAGGTTCCTGTACTGCGAGGTACAATTACACTGTCAGAGGTTCCTGTACTGCGAGGTACAATTACCCTGTCAGAGGTTCCTGTACTGCGAGGTACAATTACCCTGTCAGAGGTTCCTGCACTGCGAGGTACAATTACCCTGTCAGATGTTCCTGTACTGCGAGGTACAATTACCCTGTCAGAGGTTCCTGTACTGCGAGGTACAATTACCCTGTCAGAGGTTCCTGCACTGCGAGGTACAATTACCCTGTCAGAGGTTCCTACACTGCGAGGTACAATTACACTGTCAGAGGTTCCTGTACTGCGAGGTACAATTACCCTGTCAGAGGTTCCTGTACTGCGAGGTACAATTACCCTGTCAGAGATTCCTGTACTGCGAGGCACAATTATCCTGTCAGAGGTTCCTGGACTGCGAGGTACAATTACCCTGTCAGAGGTTCCTGCACTGCGAGGTACAATTACCCTGTCAGAGGTTCCTGTACTGCGAGGTACAATTACCCTGTCAGAGGTTCCTGTACTGCGAGGTACAATTACCCTGTCAGAGGTTCCTGTACTGCGAGGTACAATTACCCTGTCAGAGGTTCCTGTACTGCGAGGTACAATTACCCTGTCAGAGGTTCCTGCACTGCGAGGTACAATTACCCTGTCAGAGGTTCCTGTACTGCGAGGTACAATTACCCTGTCAGAGGTTCCTGTACTGCGAGGTACAATTACCCTGTCAGAGGTTCCTGTACTGCGAGGTACAATTACCCTGTCAGAGGTTCCTGTACTGCGAGGTACAATTACCCTGTCAGAGGTTCCTGTACTGCGAGGTACAATTACCCTGTCAGAGGTTCCTGCACTGCGAGGTACAATTACCCTGTCAGAGGTTCCTGTACTGCGAGGTACAATTACCCTGTCAGAGGTTCCTGTACTGCGAGGTACAATTACCCTGTCAGAGGTTCCTGTACTGCGAGGTACAATTACCCTGTCAGAGGTTCCTGCACTGCGAGGTACAATTACCGTGTCAGAGGTTCCTGTACTGCGAGGTACAATTACCCTGTCAGAGGTTCCTGCACTGCGAGGTACAATTACCCTGTCAGAGGTTCCTGTACTGCGAGGTACAATTACCCTGTCAGATGTTCCTGTACTGCGAGGTACAATTACCCTGTCAGAGGTTCCTGCACTGCGAGGTACAATTACCCTGTCAGAGGTTCCTGTACTGCGAGGTACAATTACACTGTCAGAGGTTCCTGTACTGCGAGGTACAATTACACTGTCAGAGGTTCCTGTACTGCGAGGTACAATTACCCTGTCAGAGGTTCCTGCACTGCGAGGTACAATTACCCTGTCAGAGGTTCCTGTACTGCGAGGTACAATTACCCTGTCAGAGGTTCCTGTACTGCGAGGTACAATTACCCTGTCAGAGGTTCCTGCACTGCGAGGTACAATTACCCTGTCAGAGGTTCCTGTACTGCGAGGTACAATTACACTGTCAGAGGTTCCTGTACTGCGAGGTACAATTACCCTGTCAGAGGTTCCTGTACTGCGAGGTACAATTACCCTGTCAGAGGTTCCTGCACTGCGAGGTACAATTACCCTGTCAGAGGTTCCTGTACTGCGAGGTACAATTACCCTGTCAGAGGTTCCTGTACTGCGAGGTACAATTACCCTGTCAGAGGTTCCTGCACTGCGAGGTACAATTACCCTGTCAGAGGTTCCTGCACTGCGAGGTACAATTACACTGTCAGAGGTTCCTGTACTGCGAGGTACAATTACCCTGTCAGAGGTTCCTGCACTGCGAGGTACAATTACCCTGTCAGAGGTTCCTGTACTGCGAGGTACAATTACCCTGTCAGAGGTTCCTGTACTGCGAGGTACAATTACCCTGTCAGAGGTTCCTGCACTGCGAGGTACAATTACCCTGTCAGAGGTTCCTGTACTGCGAGGTACAATTACACTGTCAGAGGTTCCTGTACTGCGAGGTACAATTACCCTGTCAGAGGTTCCTGTACTGCGAGGTACAATTACCCTGTCAGAGGTTCCTGCACTGCGAGGTACAATTACCCTGTCAGAGGTTCCTGTACTGCGAGGTACAATTACCCTGTCAGAGGTTCCTGTACTGCGAGGTACAATTACCCTGTCAGAGGTTCCTGTACTGCGAGGTGCAATTACCCTGTCAGAGGTTCCTGTACTGCGAGGTACAATTACCGTGTCAGAGGTTCCTGTACTGCGAGGTACAATTACCCTGTCAGAGGTTCCTGCACTGCGAGGTACAATTACCCTGTCAGAGGTTCCTGTACTGTGAGGTACAATTACCCTGTCAGAGGTTCCTGTACTGCGAGGTACAATTACCCTGTCAGAGGTTCCTGCACTGCGAGGTACAATTACCCTGTCAGAGGTTCCTGTACTGCGAGGTACAATTACCCTGTCAGAGGTTCCTGTACTGCGAGGTACAATTACCCTGTCAGAGGTTCCTGTACTGCGAGGTACAATTACTCTGTCAGAGGTTCCTGTACTGCGAGGTACAATGACCCTGTCAGAGGTTCCTGTACTGCGAGGTACAATTACCCGGTCAGAGGTTCCTGTACTGCGAGGTACAATTACCCTGTCAGAGGTTCCTGCACTGCGAGGGACAATTACCCTGTCAGAGGTTCCTGTACTGCGAGGTACAATTACCCTGTCAGAGGTTCCTGTACTGTGAGGTACAATTACCCTGTCAGAGGTTCCTGTACTGCGAGGTACAATTACCCTGTCAGAGGTTCCTGCACTGCGAGGTACAATTACCCTGTCAGAGGTTCCTGTACTGCGAGGTACAATTACACTGTCAGAGGTTCCTGCACTGCGAGGTACAATTACCGTGTCAGAGGTTCCTGCACTGCGAGGTACAATTACCCTGTCAGAGGTTCCTGTACTGCGAGGTACAATTACCCTGTCAGAGGTTCCTGCACTGCGAGGTACAATTACACTGTCAGAGGTTCCTGCACTGCGAGGTACAATTACACTGTCAGAGGTTCCTGTACTGCGAGGTACAATTACACTGTCAGAGGTTCCTGTACTGCGAGGTACAATTACCCTGTCAGAGGTTCCTGTACTGCGAGGTACAATTACCCTGTCAGAGGTTCCTGTACTGCGAGGTACAATTACCCTGTCAGAGGATTCTGCACTGCGAGGTACAATTACACTGTCAGAGGTTCCTGCACTGCGAGGTACAATTACCGTGTCAGAGGTTCCTGCACTGCGAGGTACAATTACCCTGTCAGAGGTTCCTGTACTGCGAGGTACAATTACCCTGTCAGAGGTTCCTGTACTGCGAGGTACAATTACACTGTCAGAGGTTCCTGTACTGCGAGGTACAATTACCCTGTCAGAGGTTCCTGCACTGCGAGGTACAATTACCCTGTCAGAGGTTCCTGTACTGCGAGGGACAATTACCCTGTCAGAGGTTCCTGTACTGCGAGGTACAATTACCCTGTCAGAGGTTCCTGTACTGCGAGGTACAATTACCCTGTCAGAGGTTCCTGCACTGCGAGGTACAATTACCCTGTCAGAGGTTCCTGTACTGCGAGGTACAATTACCCTGTCAGAGGTTCCTGTACTGCGAGGTACAATTACCCTGTCAGAGGTTCCTGTACTGCGAGGTACAATTACCCTGTCAGAGGTTCCTGTACTGCGAGGTACAATTACCCTGTCAGAGGTTCCTGTACTGCGAGGTACAATTACACTGTCAGAGGTTCCTGGACTGCGAGGTACAATTACCCTGTCAGAGGTTCCTGTACTGCGAGGTACAATTATCCTGTCAGAGGTTCCTGTACTGCGAGGTACAATTACCCTGTCAGAGGTTCCTGTACTGCGAGGTACAATTACCCTGTCAGAGGTTCCTGTACTGCGAGGCACAATTATCCTGTCAGAGGTTCCTGCACTGCGAGGTACAATTACCCTGTCAGAGGTTCCTGTACTGCGAGGTACAATTACCCTGTCAGAGGTTCCTGTACTGCGTGGTACAATTACCCTGTCAGAGGTTCCTGCACTGCGAGGTACAATTACCCTGTCAGAAGTTCCTGTACTGCGAGGTACAATTACCCTGTCAGAGGTTCCTGCACTGCGAGGTACAATTACCCTGTCAGAGGTTCCTGTACTGCGAGGTACAATTATCCTGTCAGAGGTTCCTGCACTGCGAGGTACAATTACCCTGTCAGAGGTTCCTGTACTGCGAGGTACAATTACCCTGTCAGAGATTCATGTACTGCGAGGTACAATTACACTGTCAGAGGTTCCTGTACTGCGAGGTACAATTACCCTGTCAGAGGTTCCTGTACTGCGAGGTACAATTACACTGTCACAGGTTCCTGTACTGCGAGGTACAATTATCCTGACAGAGGTTCCTGCACTGCTAGGTACAATTACACTGTCAGAGGTTCCTGCACTGCGAGGCACAATTACCCTGTCAGAGGTTCCTGTACTGCGAGGTACAATTACACTGTCAGAGGTTCCTGTACGGCGAGGTACAATTACCCTGTCAGAGGTTCCTGTACTGCGAGGTACAATTACCCTGTCAGAGGTTCCTGTACTGCGAGGGACAATTACCCTGTCAGAGGTTCCTGCACTGTGAGGTACAATTACCCTGTCAGAGGTTCCTGCACTGTGAGGTACAATTACACTGTCAGAGGTTCCTGTACTGCGAGGTACAATTACCCTGTCAGAGGTTCCTGTACTGCGAGGTACAATTACCCTGTCAGAGATTCCTGTACTGCGAGGTACAATTACACTGTCAGAGGTTCCTGTACTGCGAGGTACAATTACCCTGTCAGAGGTTCCTGTACTGCGAGGTACAATTACCCTGTCAGAGGTTCCTGCACTGCGAGGTACAATTACCCTGTCAGAGGTTCCTGTACTGCGAGGTACAATTACCCTGTCAGAGGTTCCTGCACTGCGAGGTACAATTACCCTGTCAGAGGTTCCTGTACTGCGAGGTACAATTACCCTGTCAGAGGTTCCTGTACTGCGAGGTACAATTACCCTGTCAGAGGTTCCTGTACTGCGAGGTACAATTACCCTGTCAGAGGTTCCTGTACTGCGAGGTACAATTACCCTGTCAGAGGTTCCTGCACTGCGAGGTACAATTACCCTGTCAGAGGTTCCTGTACTGCGAGGTACAATTACCCTGTCAGAGGTTCCTGTACTGCGAGGTACAATTACACTGTCAGAGGTTCCTGTACTGCGAGGTACAATTACCCTGTCAGAGGTTCCTGTACTGCGAGGTACAATTACCCTGTCAGAGGTTCCTGCACTGCGAGGTACAATTACCCTGTCAGAGGTTCCTGCACTGCAAGGTACAATTACCCTGTCAGAGGTTCCTGTACTGCGAGGTACAATTACCCTGTCAGAGGTTCCTGTACTGCGAGGTACAATTACCCTGTCAGAGGTTCCTGCACTGCGAGGTACAATTACCCTGTCAGAGGTTCCTGCACTGCGAGGTACAATTACCCTGTCAGAGGTTCCTGCACTGCGAGGTACAATTACCCTGTCAGAGGTTCCTGTACTGCGAGGTACAATTACCCTGTCAGAGGTTCCTGCACTGCGAGGTACAATTACCCTGTCAGAGGTTCCTGCACTGCGAGGTACAATTACCCTGTCAGAGGTTCCTGCACTGCGAGGTACAATTACCCTGTCAGAGGTTCCTGCACTGCGAGGTACAATTACCCTGTCAGAGGTTCCTGCACTGCGAGGTACAATTACCCGGTCAGAGGTTCCTGCACTGCGAGGTACAATTACACTGTCAGAGGTTCCTGTACTGCGAGGTACAATTACCCTGTCAGAGGTTCCTGCACTGCGAGGTACAATTACACTGTCAGAGGTTCCTGCACTGCGAGGTACAATTACACTGTCAGAGGTTCCTGTACTGCGAGGTACAATTACACTGTCAGAGGTTCCTGTACTGCGAGGTACAATTACCCTGTCAGAGGTTCCTGTACTGCGAGGTACAATTACCCTGTCAGAGGTTCCTGTACTGCGAGGTACAATTACCCTGTCAGAGGATTCTGCACTGCGAGGTACAATTACACTGTCAGAGGTTCCTGCACTGCGAGGTACAATTACCGTGTCAGAGGTTCCTGCACTGCGAGGTACAATTACCCTGTCAGAGGTTCCTGTACTGCGAGGTACAATTACCCTGTCAGAGGTTCCTGTACTGCGAGGTACAATTACACTGTCAGAGGTTCCTGTACTGCGAGGTACAATTACCCTGTCAGAGGTTCCTGCACTGCGAGGTACAATTACCCTGTCAGAGGTTCCTGTACTGCGAGGGACAATTACCCTGTCAGAGGTTCCTGTACTGCGAGGTACAATTACCCTGTCAGAGGTTCCTGTACTGCGAGGTACAATTACCCTGTCAGAGGTTCCTGCACTGCGAGGTACAATTACCCTGTCAGAGGTTCCTGTACTGCGAGGTACAATTACCCTGTCAGAGGTTCCTGTACTGCGAGGTACAATTACCCTGTCAGAGGTTCCTGTACTGCGAGGTACAATTACCCTGTCAGAGGTTCCTGTACTGCGAGGTACAATTACCCTGTCAGAGGTTCCTGTACTGCGAGGTACAATTACACTGTCAGAGGTTCCTGGACTGCGAGGTACAATTACCCTGTCAGAGGTTCCTGTACTGCGAGGTACAATTATCCTGTCAGAGGTTCCTGTACTGCGAGGTACAATTACCCTGTCAGAGGTTCCTGTACTGCGAGGTACAATTACCCTGTCAGAGGTTCCTGTACTGCGAGGCACAATTATCCTGTCAGAGGTTCCTGCACTGCGAGGTACAATTACCCTGTCAGAGGTTCCTGTACTGCGAGGTACAATTACCCTGTCAGAGGTTCCTGTACTGCGTGGTACAATTACCCTGTCAGAGGTTCCTGCACTGCGAGGTACAATTACCCTGTCAGAAGTTCCTGTACTGCGAGGTACAATTACCCTGTCAGAGGTTCCTGCACTGCGAGGTACAATTACCCTGTCAGAGGTTCCTGTACTGCGAGGTACAATTATCCTGTCAGAGGTTCCTGCACTGCGAGGTACAATTACCCTGTCAGAGGTTCCTGTACTGCGAGGTACAATTACCCTGTCAGAGATTCCTGTACTGCGAGGTACAATTACACTGTCAGAGGTTCCTGTACTGCGAGGTACAATTACCCTGTCAGAGGTTCCTGTACTGCGAGGTACAATTACACTGTCACAGGTTCCTGTACTGCGAGGTACAATTATCCTGTCAGAGGTTCCTGCACTGCTAGGTACAATTACACTGTCAGAGGTTCCTGCACTGCGAGGCACAATTACCCTGTCAGAGGTTCCTGTACTGCGAGGTACAATTACACTGTCAGAGGTTCCTGTACGGCGAGGTACAATTACCCTGTCAGAGGTTCCTGTACTGCGAGGTACAATTACCCTGTCAGAGGTTCCTGTACTGCGAGGGACAATTACCCTGTCAGAGGTTCCTGCACTGTGAGGTACAATTACCCTGTCAGAGGTTCCTGCACTGTGAGGTACAATTACACTGTCAGAGGTTCCTGTACTGCGAGGTACAATTACCCTGTCAGAGGTTCCTGCACTGCGAGGTACAATTACCCTGTCAGAGGTTCCTGTACTGCGAGGTACAATTACCCTGTCAGAGATTCCTGTACTGCGAGGTACAATTACACTGTCAGAGGTTCCTGTACTGCGAGGTACAATTACCCTGTCAGAGGTTCCTGTACTGCGAGGTACAATTACCCTGTCAGAGGTTCCTGCACTGCGAGGTACAATTACCCTGTCAGAGGTTCCTGTACTGCGAGGTACAATTACCCTGTCAGAGGTTCCTGCACTGCGAGGTACAATTACCCTGTCAGAGGTTCCTGTACTGCGAGGTACAATTACCCTGTCAGAGGTTCCTGTACTGCGAGGTACAATTACCCTGTCAGAGGTTCCTGTACTGCGAGGTACAATTACCCTGTCAGAGGTTCCTGTACTGCGAGGTACAATTACCCTGTCAGAGGTTCCTGCACTGCGAGGTACAATTACCCTGTCAGAGGTTCCTGTACTGTGAGGTACAATTACCCTGTCAGAGGTTCCTGTACTGCGAGGTAAAATTAACCTGTCAGAGGTTCCTGCACTGCGAGGTACAATTACCCTGTCAGAGGTTCCTGTACTGCGAGGTACAATTACCCTGTCAGAGGTTCCTGTACTGCGAGGTACAATTACCCTGTCAGAGGTTCCTGCACTGCAAGGT
Source organism: Heterodontus francisci (assembly GCF_036365525.1). Classification (NCBI taxonomy): domain Eukaryota; kingdom Metazoa; phylum Chordata; class Chondrichthyes; order Heterodontiformes; family Heterodontidae; genus Heterodontus; species Heterodontus francisci. The sequence continues at coordinate 237,543 of NW_027142054.1, forward strand.
ACAATTACCCTGTCAGAGGTTCCTGTACTGCGAGGTACAATTACCCTGTCAGAGGTTCCTGTACTGCGAGGTACAATTACCCTGTCAGAGGTTCCTGCACTGCGAGGTACAATTACCCTGTCAGAGGTTCCTGCACTGCGAGGTACAATTACCCTGTCAGAGGATCCTGCACTGCGAGGTACAATTACCCTGTCAGAGGTTCCTGTACTGCGAGGTACAATTACCCTGTCAGAGGTTCCTGCACTGCGAGGTACAATTACCCTGTCAGAGGTTCCTGCACTGCGAGGTACAATTACCCTGTCAGAGGTTCCTGCACTGCGAGGTACAATTACCCTGTCAGAGGTTCCTGCACTGCGAGGTACAATTACCCTGTCAGAGGTTCCTGCACTGCGAGGTACAATTACCCGGTCAGAGGTTCCTGCACTGCGAGGTACAATTACACTGTCAGAGGTTCCTGTACTGCGAGGTACAATTACCCTGTCAGAGGTTCCTGTACTGCGAGGTACAATTACCCTGTCAGAGGTTCCTGTACTGCGAGGTACAATTACCCGGTCAGAGGTTCCTGTACTGCGAGGTACAATTACACTGACAGAGGTTACTGTACTGCGAGGTACAATTACCCTGTCAGAGGTTCCTGTACTGCGAGGTACAATTACCCTGTCAGAGGTTCCTGTACTGCGAGGTACAATTACCCTGTCAGAGGTTCCTGTACTGCGAGGTACAATTACCCTGTCAGAGGTTCCTGTACTGCGAGGTACTATTACCCTGTCAGAGGTTCCTGTCCTGCGAGGTCCAATTACCCTGTCAGAGGTTCCTGTACTGCGAGGCACAATTACCCTGTCAGAGTTTCCTGCACTGCGAGGTACAATTACCCTGTCAGAGGTCCCTGTACTGCGAGGTACAATTACACTGTCAGAGGTTCCTGCACTGCGAGGTACAATTACCTTGTCAGAGGTTCCTGTACTGCGAGGTACAATTACCCTGTCAGAGGTTCCTGTACTGCGAGGTACAATTACCCTGTCAGAGGTTCCTGTACTGCGAGGTACAATTACCCTGTCAGAGGTTCCTGTACTGCGAGGTACAATTACCCTGTCAGAGGTTCCTGTACTGCGAGGTACAATTACCCTGTCAGAGGTTCCTGTACTGCGAGGTACAATTACACTGTCAGAGGTTCCTGTACTGCGAGGTACAATTACCCTGTCAGAGGTTCCTGTACTGCGAGGTACAATTACCCTGTCAGAGGTTCCTGTACTGCGAGGTACAATTACCCTGTCAGAGGTTCCTGTACTGCGAGGTACAATTACCCTGTCAGAGGTTCCTGTACTGCGAGGTACAATTACCCTGTCAGAGGTTCCTGTACTGCGAGGTACAATTACCCTGTCAGAGGTTCCTGTACTGCGAGGTACAATTACCCTGTCAGAGGTTCCTGTACTGCGAGGTACAATTACCCTGTCAGAGGTTCCTGTACTGCGAGGTACAATTACCCTGTCAGAGGTTCCTGTACTGCGAGGTACAATTACCCTGTCAGAGGTTCCTGTACTGCGAGGTACAATTACCCTGTCAGAGGTTCCTGTACTGCGAGGTACAATTACCCTGTCAGAGGTTCCTGTACTGCGAGGTACAATTACCCTGTCAGAGGTTCCTGTACTGCGAGGTACAATTACACTGTCAGAGGTTCCTGCACTGCGAGGTACAATTACCCTGTCAGAGGTTCCTGTACTGCGAGGCACAATTACCCTGTCAGAGGTTCCTGTACTGCGAGGCACAATTACACTGTCAGAGGTTCCTGCACTGCGAGGTACAATTCCCCTGTCAGAGGTTCCTGCACTGTGAGGTACAATTACCCTGTCAGAGGTTCCTGTACTGCGAGGTACAATTACCGTGTCAGAGGTTCCTGTACTGCGAGGTACAATTACCCTGTCAGAGGTTTCTGCACTGCGAGGTACAATTACCCTGTCAGAGGTTCCTGCACTGCGAGGTACAATTAACCTGTCAGAGATTCCTGCACTGCGAGGTACAATTACCCTGTCAGAGGTTCCTGCACTGCGAGGTACAATTACCCTGTCAGAGGTTCCTGTACTGTGAGGTACAATTACCCTGTCAGAGGTTCCAGCACTGCGAGGTACAATTACCCTGTCAGAGGTTCCTGTACTGCGAGGGACAATTACCCTGTCAGAGGTTCCTGCACTGCGAGGTACAATTACCCTGTCAGAGGTTCCTGTACTGTGAGGTACAATTACCCTGTCAGAGGTTCCTGCACTGCGAGGTACAATTACCCTGTCAGAGGTTCCTGTACTGCGAGGTACAATTACCCTGTCAGAGGTTCCTGTACTGCGAGGTACAATTACCCTGTCAGAGGTTCCTGTACTGCGAGGTACAATTACCCTGTCAGAGTTCCTGCACTGCGAGGTACAATTACCCTGTCAGAGGTTCCTGCACTGCGAGGTACAATTACCCTGTCAGAGGTTCCTGCACTGCGAGGTACAATTACCCTGTCAGAGGTTCCTGTACTGCGAGGTACAATTACCCTGTCAGAGGTTCCTGGACTGCGAGGTACAATTACCCTGTCAGAGGTTCCTGTACTGCGAGGTACAATTACCCTGTCAGAGGTTCCTGTACTGCGAGGTACAATTACCCTGTCAGAGGTTCCTGTACTGCGAGGCACAATTATCCTGTCAGAGGTTCCTGGACTGCGAGGTACAATTACCCTGTCAGAGGTTCCTGTACTGCGAGGTACAATTACCCTGTCAGAGGTTCCTGTACTGCGAGGTACAATTACCCTGTCAGAGGTTCCTGCACTGCGAGGTACAATTACCCTGTCAGAGGTTCCTGCACTGCGAGGTACAATTACACTGTCAGAGGTTCCTGTACTGCGAGGTACAATTACACTGTCAGAGGTTCCTGCACTGCGAGGTACAATTACCCTGTCAGAGGTTCCTGTACTGCGAGGTACAATTACACTGTCAGAGGTTCCTGTACTGCGAGGTACAATTACACTGTCAGAGGTTCCTGTACTGCGAGGTACAATTACCCTGTCAGAGGTTCCTGTACTGCGAGGTACAATTACACTGTCAGAGGTTCCTGTACTGCGAGGTACAATTACCCTGTCAGATGTTCCTGCACTGCGAGGTACAATTACCCTGTCAGAGGTTCCTGTGCTGCGAGGCACAATTATCCTGTCAGAGGTTCCTGCACTGCGAGGTACAATTACCCTGTCAGAGGTTCCTGTACTGCGAGGTACAATTACCCTGTCAGAGGTTCCTGTACTGCGAGGTACAATTACCCTGTCAGAGGTTCCTGCACTGCGAGGTACAATTACCCTGTCAGAGGTTCCTGTACTGCGAGGTACAATTACCCTGTCAGAGGTTCCTGTACTGCGAGGTACAATTACCCTGTCAGAGGTTCCTGTACTGCGAGGTGCAATTACCCTGTCAAAGGTTCCTGTACTGCGAGGTACAATTACCCTGTCAGAGGTTCCTGTACTGCGAGGTACAATTACCCTGTCAGAGGTTCCTGTACTGCGAGGTACAATGACCCTGTCAGAGGTTCCTGTACTGCGAGGTACAATTACCCGGTCAGAGGTTCCTGTACTGCGAGGTACAATTACCCTGTCAGAGGTTCCTGCACTGCGAGGGACAATTACCCTGTCAGAGGTTCCTGTACTGCGAGGTACAATTACCCTGTCAGAGGTTCCTGTACTGTGAGGTACAATTACCCTGTCAGAGGTTCCTGTACTGCGAGGTACAATTACCCTGTCAGAGGTTCCTGTACTGCGAGGTACAATTACCCTGTCAGAGGTTCCTGCACTGCGAGGTACAATTACACTGTCAGAGGTTCCTGCACTGCGAGGTACAATTACCGTGTCAGAGGTTCCTGCACTGCGAGGTACAATTACCCTGTCAGAGGTTCCTGTACTGCGAGGTACAATTACCCTGTCAGAGGTTCCTGTACTGCGAGGTACAATTACACTGTCAGAGGTTCCTGTACTGCGAGGTACAATTACCCTGTCAGAGGTTCCTGCACTGCGAGGTACAATTACCCTGTCAGAGGTTCCTGTACTGCGAGGGACAATTACCCTGTCAGAGGTTCCTGTACTGCGAGGGACAATTACCCTGTCAGAGGTTCCTGTACAGCGAGGTACAAATACCCTGTCAGAGGTTCCTGTACTGCGAGGTACAATTACCCTGTCAGAGGTTCCTGCACTGCGAGGTACAATTACCCTGTCAGAGGTTCCTGTACTGCGAGGTACAATTACCCTGTCAGAGGTTCCTGTACTGCGAGGTACAATTACCCTGTCAGAGGTTCCTGTACTGCGAGGTACAATTACCCTGTCAGAGGTTCCTGTACTGCGAGGTACAATTACCCTGTCAGAGGTTCCTGTACTGCGAGGTACAATTACACTGTCAGAGGTTCCTGGACTGCGAGGTACAATTACCCTGTCAGAGGTTCCTGTACTGCGAGGTACAATTATCCTGTCAGAGGTTCCTGTACTGCGAGGTACAATTACCCTGTCAGAGGTTCCTGTACTGCGAGGTACAATTACCCTGTCAGAGGTTCCTGTACTGCGAGGCACAATTATCCTGTCAGAGGTTCCTGTACTGCGAGGTACAATTACACTGTCAGAGGTTCCTGCACTGCGAGGTACAATTACCCTGTCAGAGGTTCCTGCACTGCGAGGTACAATTACCCTGTCAGAGGTTCCTGTACTGTGAGGTACAATTACCCTGTCAGAGGTTCCTGCACTGCGAGGTACAATTACCCTGTCAGAGGTTCCTGCACTGCGAGGTACAATTACCCTGTCAGAGGTTCCTGCACTGCGAGGTACAATTACCCTGTCAGAGGTTCCTGCACTGCGAGGTACAATTACCCTGTCAGAGGTTCCTGCACTGCGAGGTACAATTACCCTGTCAGAGGTTCCTGCACTGCGAGGTACAATTACCCTGTCAGAGGTTCCTGTACTGTGAGGTACAATTACCCTGTCAGAGGTTCCTGCACTGTGAGGGACAATTACCCTGTCAGAGGTTCCTGCACTGCGAGGTACAATTACCCTGTCAGAGGTTCCTGTACTGCGAGGTACAATTACCCTGTCAGAGGTTCCTGCACTGCGAGGTACAATTATCCTGTCAGAGGTTCCTGTACTGCGAGGTACAATTACCCTGTCAGAGGTTCCTGCACTACGAGGTACAATTACCCTGTCAGAGGTTCCTGTACTGCGAGGTACAATTATCCATTCAGAGGTTCCTGTACTGCGAGGTACAATTACCCTGTCAGAGGTTCCTGTACTGCGAGGTACAATTACCCTGTCAGAGATTCCTGTACTGCGAGGTACAATTACACTGTCAGAGGTTCCTGTACTGCGAGGTACAATTACCCTGTCAGAGGTTCCTGCACTGCGAGGTACAATTACCCTGTCAGAGGTTCCTGTACTGCGAGGTACAATTACACTGTCAGAGGTTCCTGTACTGCGAGGTACAATTATCCTGTCAGAGGTTCCTGCACTGCGAGGTACAATTACCCTTTCAGAGGTTCCTGCACTGCGAGGTACAATTACCCTGTCAGAGGTTCCTGCACTGCGAGGTACAATTATCCTGTCAGAGGTTCCTGTACTGCGAGGTACAATTACCCTGTCAGAGGTTCCTGCACTGCGAGGTACAATTACCCTGTCAGAGGTTCCTGCACTGCGAGGTACAATTACCCTGTCAGAGGTTCCTGCACTGCGAGGTACAATTACCCTGTCAGAGGTTCCTGCACTGCGAGGTACAATTACCCGGTCAGAGGTTCCTGCACTGCGAGGTACAATTACACTGTCAGAGGTTCCTGTACTGCGAGGTACAATTACCCTGTCAGAGGTTCCTGTACTGCGAGGTACAATTACCCTGTCAGAGGTTCCTGTACTGCGAGGTACAATTACCCGGTCAGAGGTTCCTGTACTGCGAGGTACAATTACCCTGTCAGAGGTTCCTGTACTGCGAGGCACAATTACCCTGTCAGAGGTTCCTGTACTGCGAGGTACAATTACCCTGTCAGAGGTTCCTGCACTGCGAGGTACAATTACCCTGTCAGAGGTTCCTGTACTGCGAGGTACAATTACCCGGTCAGAGGTTCCTGTACTGCGAGGTACAATTACCCTGTCAGAGGTTCCTGTACTGCGAGGCACAATTACCCTGTCAGAGGTTCCTGTACTGCGAGGCACAATTACACTGTCAGAGGTTCCTGCACTGCGAGGTACAATTACCCTGTCAGAGGTTCCTGTACTGCGAGGTACAATTACCCTGTCAGAGGTTCCTGTACTGCGAGGTACAATTACCCTGTCAGAGGTTCCTGTACTGCGAGGTACAATTACCCTGTCAGAGGTTCCTGTACTGTGAGGTACAATTACCCTGTCAGAGGTTCCTGTACTGCGAGGTACAATTACCCTGTCAGAGGTTCCTGTATTGCGAGGTACAATTACCCTGTCAGAGGTTCCTGCACTGCGAGGTACAATTACACTGTCAGAGGTTCCTGCACTGCGAGGTACAATTACCCTGTCAGAGGTTCCTGTACTGCGAGGTACAATTACCGTGTCAGAGGTTCCTGCACTGCGAGGTACAATTACCCTGTCAGAGGTTCCTGTACTGCGAGGTACAATTACCCTGTCAGAGGTTCCTGTACTGCGAGGTACAATTACACTGTCAGAGGTTCCTGTCCTGCGAGGTACAATTACCCTGTCAGAGGTTCCTGCACTGCGAGGTACAATTACCCTGTCAGAGGTTCCTGTACTGCGAGGGACAATTACCCTGTCAGAGGTTCCTGTACTGCGAGGGACAATTACCCTGTCAGAGGTTCCTGTACTGCGAGGTACAATTACCCTGTCAGAGGTTCCTGTACTGCGAGGTACAATTACCCTGTCAGAGGTTCCTGCACTGCGAGGTACAATTACCCTGTCAGAGCTTCCTGTACTGCGAGGTACAATTACCCTGTCAGAGGTTCCTGTACTGCGAGGTACAATTACCCTGTCAGAGGTTCCTGTACTGCGAGGTACAATTACCCTGTCAGAGGTTCCTGTACTGCGAGGTACAATTACCCTGTCAGAGGTTCCTGTACTGCGAGGTACAATTACACTGTCAGAGGTTCCTGGACTGCGAGGTACAATTACCCTGTCAGAGGTTCCTGTACTGCGAGGTACAGTGATCCTGTCAGAGGTTCCTGTACTGCGAGGTACAATTACCCTGTCAGAGGTTCCTGGACTGCGAGGTACAATTACCCTGTCAGAGGTTCCTGTACTGCGAGGCACAATTACCCTGTCAGAGGTTCCTGCACTGCGAGGTACAATTACCCTGTCAGAGGTTCCTGTACTGTGAGGTACAATTACCCTGTCAGAGGTTCCTGCACTGTGAGGGACAATTACCCTGTCAGAGGTTCCTGCACTGCGAGGTACAATTACCCTGTCAGAGGTTCCTGTACTGCGAGGTACAATTACCCTGTCAGAGGTTCCTGCACTGCGAGGTACAATTATCCTGTCAGAGGTTCCTGTACTGCGAGGTACAATTACCCTGTCAGAGGTTCCTGCACTGCGAGGTACAATTACCCTGTCAGAGGTTCCTGTACTGCGAGGTACAATTATCCTGTCAGAGGTTCCTGTACTGCGAGGTACAATTACCCTGTCAGAGGTTCCTGTACTGCGAGGTACAATTACCCTGTCAGAGATTCCTGCACTGCGAGGTACAATTACACTGTCAGAGGTTCCTGTACTGCGAGGTACAATTATCCATTCAGAGGTTCCTGCACTGCGAGGTACAATTACCCTGTCAGAGGTTCCTGTACTGCGAGGTACAATTACACTGTCAGAGGTTCCTGTACTGCGAGGTACAATTATCCTGTCAGAGGTTCCTGCACTGCGAGGTACAATTACCCTGTCAGAGGTTCCTGCACTGCGAGGTACAATTACCCTGTCAGAGGTTCCTGCACTGCGAGGTACAATTATCCTGTCAGAGGTTCCTGTACTGCGAGGTACAATTACCCTGTCAGAGGTTCCTGCACTGCGAGGTACAATTACCCTGTCAGAGGTTCCTGCACTGCGAGGTACAATTACCCTGTCAGAGGTTACTGCACTGCGAGGTACAATTACCCTGTCAGAGGTTCCTGCACTGCGAGGTACAATTACCCGGTCAGAGGTTCCTGCACTGCGAGGTACAATTACACTGTCAGAGGTTCCTGTACTGCGAGGTACAATTACCCTGTCAGAGGTTCCTGTACTGCGAGGTACAATTACCCTGTCAGAGGTTCCTGTACTGCGAGGTACAATTACCCGGTCAGAGGTTCCTGTACTGCGAGGTACAATTACCCTGTCAGAGGTTCCTGTACTGCGAGGCACAATTACCCTGTCAGAGGTTCCTGTACTGCGAGGCACAATTACACTGTCAGAGGTTCCTGCACTGCGAGGTACAATTACCCTGTCAGAGGTTCCTGTACTGCGAGGTACAATTACCCTGTCAGAGGTTCCTGCACTGCGAGGTACAATTACCCTGTCAGAGGTTCCTGTACTGTGAGGTACAATTACCCTGTCAGAGGTTCCTGCACTGTGAGGGACAATTACCCTGTCAGAGGTTCCTGCACTGCGAGGTACAATTACCCTGTCAGAGGTTCCTGTACTGCGAGGTACAATTACCCTGTCAGAGGTTCCTGCACTGCGAGGTACAATTATCCTGTCAGAGGTTCCTGTACTGCGAGGTACAATTACCCTGTCAGAGGTTCCTGCACTGCGAGGTACAATTACCCTGTCAGAGGTTCCTGTACTGCGAGGTACAATTATCCTGTCAGAGGTTCCTGTACTGCGAGGTACAATTACCCTGTCAGAGGTTCCTGTACTGCGAGGTACAATTACCCTGTCAGAGATTCCTGTACTGCGAGGTACAATTACACTGTCAGAGGTTCCTGTACTGCGAGGTACAATTACCCTGTCAGAGGTTCCTGCACTGCGAGGTACAATTACCCTGTCAGAGGTTCCTGTACTGCGAGGTACAATTACACTGTCAGAGGTTCCTGTACTGCGAGGTACAATTATCCTGTCAGAGGTTCCTGCACTGCGAGGTACAATTACCCTGTCAGAGGTTCCTGCACTGCGAGGTACAATTACCCTGTCAGAGGTTCCTGCACTGCGAGGTACAATTATCCTGTCAGAGGTTCCTGTACTGCGAGGTACAATTACCCTGTCAGAGGTTCCTGCACTGCGAGGTACAATTACCCTGTCAGAGGTTCCTGCACTGCGAGGTACAATTACCCTGTCAGAGGTTCCTGCACTGCGAGGTACAATTACCCTGTCAGAGGTTCCTGCACTGCGAGGTACAATTACCCGGTCAGAGGTTCCTGCACTGCGAGGTACAATTACACTGTCAGAGGTTCCTGTACTGCGAGGTACAATTACCCTGTCAGAGGTTCCTGTACTGCGAGGTACAATTACCCTGTCAGAGGTTCCTGTACTGCGAGGTACAATTACCCGGTCAGAGGTTCCTGTACTGCGAGGTACAATTACCCTGTCAGAGGTTCCTGTACTGCGAGGCACAATTACCCTGTCAGAGGTTCCTGTACTGCGAGGCACAATTACACTGTCAGAGGTTCCTGCACTGCGAGGTACAATTACCCTGTCAGAGGTTCCTGTACTGCGAGGTACAATTACCCTGTCAGAGGTTCCTGTACTGCGAGGTACAATTACCCTGTCAGAGGTTCCTGTACTGCGAGGTACAATTACCCTGTCAGAGGTTCCTGCACTGCGAGGTACAATTACCCTGTCAGAGGTTCCTGTACTGCGAGGTACAATTACCCTGTCAGAGGTTCCTGTACTGCGAGGTACAATTACCCTGTCAGAGGTTTCTGCACTGCGAGGTACAATTACCCTGTCAGAGGTTCCTGCAATGCGAGGTACAATTAACCTGTCAGAGGTTCCTGCACTGCGAGGTACAATTACCCTGTCAGAGGTTCCTGCACTGCGAGGTACAATTACACTGTCAGAGGTTCCTGTACTGCGAGGTACAATTACACTGTCAGAGGTTCGTGCACTGTGAGGTACAATTACCCTGTCAGAGGTTCCTGTACTGCGAGGTACAATTACCCTGTCAGAGGTTCCTGCACTGCGAGGTACAATTACCCTGTCAGAGGTTCCTGTACTGCGAGGTACAATTACCCTGTCAGAGGTTCCTGTACTGCGAGGTACAATTATCCTGTCAGAGGTTCCTGTACTGCGAGGTACAATTACCCTGTCAGAGGTTCCTGTACCGCGAGGTACAATTACCCTGTCAGAGGTTCCTGTACTGCGAGGTACAATTACCCTGTCAGAGGTTCCTGTACTGCGAGGTACAATTACCCTGTCAGAGTTCCTGCACTGCGAGGTACAATTACCCTGTCAGAGGTTCCTGTACTGCGAGGTACAATTACCCTGTCAGAGGTTCCTGTACTGCGAGGTACAATTACCCTGTCAGAGGTTCCTGCACTGCGAGGTACAATTACCCTGTCAGAGGTTCCTGTACTGCGAGGTACAATTACCCTGTCAGAGGTTCCTGTACTGCGAGGTACAATTACCCTGTCAGAGGTTCCTGTACTGCGAGGTACAATTACCCTGTCAGAAGTTCCTGCACTGCGAGGTACAATTACCCTGTCAGAGGTTCCTGTACTGCGAGGTACAATTACCCTGTCAGAGTTTCCTGTACTGCGAGGTACAATTACCATGTCAGAGGTTCCTGCACTGCGAGGTACAATTACCCTGTCAGAGGTTCCTGTACTGCGAGGTACAATTACCCTGTCAGAGGTTCCTGTACTGCGAGGTACAATTACCCTGTCAGAGGTTCCTGTACTGCGAGGTACAATTACCCTGTCAGAGGTTCCTGTACTGCGAGGTACAATTACCCTGTCAGAGGTTCCTGTATTGCGAGGTACAATTACCCTGTCAGAGGTTCCTGCACTGCGAGGTACAATTACCCTGTCAGAGGTTCCTGTACTGCGAGGTACAATTACCCTGTCAGAGGTTCCTGTACTGCGAGGTACAATTACCCTGTCAGAGGTTCCTGTACTGCGAGGTACAATTACCCTGTCAGAGGTTCCTGTACTGTGAAGTACAATTACCCTGTCAGAGGTTCCTGTACTGCGATGTTTAATTACCCTGTCAGAGGTTCCTGTACTGCGAGGTACAATTACCCTGTCAGAGGTTCCTGTACTGCGAGGTACTATTACCCTGTCAGAGGTTCCTGTACTGCGAGGTACAATTACACTGCAATAGGCCTTTGCATTCCAATAGTCAAGCATGCTAAAAAGTTCCAGGGCATTGTAAGTGAATGGTGTGTTAAACGTTTCTATTACTTTGCACTTATAAATGTCTATGGCACTGCCAGAGTGAGCGTGTTAATATTAATCTGTGTTCTCTGTCAGTGTGTTAATATTCCTGAGGACAGTGGGGATGTTTTACACTTCACAGGGTTTATCTGACTGTGGGTCATGATATACACAGTGTGTCAGTGAGTGTGTTAATATTAATCTGTGTTCTCTGTCAGTGTGTTAATATTACTGAGGACAGTAGGGTGTTTTACACTTCACAGGGTGTATCTGACTGTGGGTCATGATATACACAGTGTGTCAGTGAGTGTGTTAATATTAATCTGTGTTCCCTGTCAGTGTGTTAATATTCCTGAGGACAGTGGGGGTGTTTTACACTTCACAGGGTGTATCTGACTGTGGGTCATGATATACACAGTGTGTCAGTGAGTGTGTTAATATTAATCTGTGTACTCTGTCAGTGTGTTAATATTACTGAGGACAGTGGGGGTGTTTTACACTTCACAGGGTGTATCTGACTGTGGGTCATGATATACACAGTGTGTCAGTGAGTGTGTTAATATTAATCTGTGTTCTCTGTCAGTGTGTTAATATTACTGAGGACAGTGGGGATGTTTTACACTTCACAGGGTGTATCTGACTGTGGGTCATGATATACACAGTGTGTCAGTGAGTGTGTTAATATTAATCTGTGTTCTCTGTCAGTGTGTTAATATTACTGAGGACAGTGGGGGTGTTTTACACTTCACAGGGTGGATCTGACTGTGGGTCATGATACACACAGTGTGTCAGTGAGTGTGTTAATATTTATCTGTGTTCTCTGTCAGTGCGTTAATATTACTGAGGACAGTGGGGATGTTTTACACTTCACAGGGTGTATCTGACTGTGGGTCATGATATACACAGTGTGTCAGTGAGTGTGTTAATATTAATCTGTGTTCTCTGTCAGTGTGTTAATATTCCTGAGGACAGTGGGGGTGTTTTACACTTCACAGGGTGTATCTGACTGTGGGTCATGATGTACACAGTGTGTCAGTGAGTGTGTTAATATTAATCTGTGTTCTCTGTCAGTGTGTTAATATTCCTGTGGACAGTGGGGGTGTTTTACACTTCACAGGGTGTATCTGACTGTTGGTCATGATATACACAGTGTGTCAGTGAGTGTGTTAATATTAATCTGTGTTCTCTGTCAGTGTGTTAATATTACTGAGGACAGTGGGGGTGTTTTACACTTCACAGGGTGTATCTGACTGTGGGTCATGATATACACAGTGTGTCAGTGAGTGTGTTAATATTAATCTGTGTTCTCTGTCAGTGTGTTAATATTACTGAGGACAGTGGGGATGTTTTACACTTCACAGGGTGTATCTGACTGTGGGTCATGATATACACAGTGTGTCAGTGAGTGTGTTAATATTAATCTGTGTTCTCTGTCAGTGTGTTAATATTACTGAGGACAGTGGGGTTGTTTTACACTTCACAGGGTGGATCTGACTGTGGGTCATGATATACACAGTGTGTCAGTGAGTGTGTTAATATTTATCTGTGTTCTCTGTCAGTGTGTTAATATTACTGAGGACAGTGGGGATGTTTTACACTTCACAGGGTGTATCTGACTGTGGGTCATGATATACACAGTGTGTCAGTGAGTGTGTTAATATTAATCTGTGTTCTCTGTCAGTGTGTTAATATTCCTGAGGACAGTGGGGGTGTTTTACACTTCACAGGGTGTATCTGACTGTGGGTCATGATGTACACAGTGTGTCAGTGAGTGTGTTAATATTAATCTGTGTTCTCTGTCAGTGTGTTAATATTCCTGAGGACAGTGGGGGTGTTTTACACTTCACAGGGTTTATCTGACTGTGGGTCATGATGTACACAGTGTGTCAGTGAGTGTGTTCATATTAATCTGTGTTCTCTGTCAGTTTGTTAATATTACTGAGGACAGTGGGGGTGTTTTACACTTCACAGGGTGTATCTGACTGTGGGTCATGATGTACACAGTGTGTCAGTGAGAGTGTTAAGATTAATCTGTGTTCTCTGTCAGTGTGTTAATATTACTGAGGACAGTGGGGGTGTTTTACACTTCACAGGGTGTATCTGACTGTGGGTCATGATATACACAGTGTGTCAGTGAGTGTGTTAATATTAATCTGTGTTCTCTGTCAGTGTGTTAATATTACTGAGGACATTGGGGGTGTTTTACACTTCACAGGGTGTATCTGACTGTGGGTCATGATATACACAGTGTTTCAGTGAGTGTGTTAATATTAATCTGTGTTCTCTGTCAGTGTGTTAATATTCCTGAGGACAGTGGTGGTGTTTTACACTTCACAGGGTGCATCTGACTGTGGGTCATGATGTACACGGTGTGTCAGTGAGTGTGTTAATATTAATCTGTGTTCTCTGTCAGTGTGTTAATATTTCTGAGGACAGTGGGGGTGTTTTACACTTCACAGGGTTTATCTGACTGTGGGTCATGATGTACACAGTGTGTCAGTGAGTGTGTTAATATTAATCTGTGTTCTCTGTCAGAGTGTTAATATTACTGAGGACAGTGGGGATGTTTTACACTTCACAGGGTGTATCTGACTGTGGGTCATGATATACACAGTGTGTCAGTGAGTGTGTTAATATTAATCTGTGTTCTCTGTCAGTGTGTTAATATTCCTGAGGACAGTGGGGGTGTTTTACACTTCACAGTGTTTATCTGACTGTGGGTCATGATGTACACAGTGTGTCAGTGAGTGTGTTAATATTAATCTGTGTTCTCTGTCAGTGTGTTAATATTACTGAGGACAGTGGGGGTGTTTTACACTTCACAGGGTGTATCTGACTGTGGGTCATGATGTACACAGTGTGTCAGTGAGTGTGTTAATATTAATCTGTGTTCTCTGTCAGTGTGTTAATATAGCTGAGGACAGTGGGGGTGTTTTACACTTCACAGGGTGTATCTGACTGTGGGTCATGATATACACAGTGTGTCAGTGAGTGTGTTAATATTAATCTGTGTTCTCTGTCAGTGTGTTAATATTACTGAGGACAGTGGGGGTGTTTTACACTTCACAGTGTTTATCTGACTGTGGGTCATGATGTACACAGTGTGTCAGTGAGTGTGTTAATATTAATCTGTGTTCTCTGTCAGTGTGTTAATATTCCTGAGGACAGTGGGGATGTTTTACACTTCACAGGGTTTATCTGACTGTGGGTCATGATATACACAGTGAGTCAGTGAGTGTGTTAATATTAATCTGTGTTCTCTGTCAGTGTGTTAATATTACTGAGGATAGTAGGGTGTTTTACACTTCACAGGGTGTATCTGACTGTTGGTCATGATATACACAGTGTGTCAGTGAGTGTGTTAATATTAATCTGTGTTCTCTGTCAGTGTGTTAATATTACTGAGGACAGTGGGGGTGTTTTACACTTCACAGGGTGTATCTGACTGTGGGTCATGATATACACAGTGTGTCAGTGAGTGTGTTAATATTAATCTGTGTTCTCTGTCAGTGTGTTAATATTACTGAGGACAGTGGGGATGTTTTACACTTCACAGGGTGTATCTGACTGTGGGTCATGATATACACAGTGTGTCAGTGAGTGTGTTAATATTAATCTGTGTTCTCTGTCAGTGTGTTAATATTACTGAGGACAGTGGGGGTGTTTTACACTTCACAGGGTGGATCTGACTGTGGGTCATGATATACACAGTGTGTCAGTGAGTGTGTTAATATTTATCTGTGTTCTCTGTCAGTGTGTTAATATTACTGAGGACAGTGGGGATGTTTTACACTTCACAGGGTGTATCTGACTGTGGGTCATGATGTACACAGTGTGTCAGTGAGTGTGTTAATATTAATCTGTGTTCTCTGTCAGTGTGTTAATATTACTGAGGACAGTGGGGGTGTTTTACACTTCACAGGGTGTATCTGACTGTGGGTCATGATATACACAGTGTGTCAGTGAGTGTGTTAATATTAATCTGTGTTCTCTGTCAGTGTGTTAATATTACTGAGGACAGTGGGGATGTTTTACACTTCACAGGGTGTATCTGACTGTGGGTCATGATATACACAGTGTGTCAGTGAGTGTGTTAATATTAATCTGTGTTCTCTGTCAGTGTGTTAATATTACTGAGGACAGTGGGGGTGTTTTACACTTCACAGGGTGGATCTGACTGTGGGTCATGATATACACAGTGTGTCAGTGAGTGTGTTAATATTTATCTGTGTTCTCTGTCAGTGTGTTAATATTACTGAGGACAGTGGGGATGTTTTACACTTCACAGGGTGTATCTGACTGTGGGTCATGATGTACACAGTGTGTCAGTGAGTGTGTTAATATTAATCTGTGTTCTCTGTCAGTGTGTTAATATTCCTGAGGACAGTGGGGGTGTTTTACACTTCACAGTGTTTATCTGACTGTGGGTCATGATGTACACAGTGTGTCAGTGAGTGTGTTAATATTAATCTGTGTTCTCTGTCAGTGTGTTAATATTACTGAGGACAGTGGGGGTGTTTTACACTTCACAGGGTTTATCTGACTGTGGGTCATGATATACACAGTGTGTCAGTGAGTGTGTTAATATTAATCTGTGTTCTCTGTCAGTGTGTTAATATTCCTGAGGACAGTGGGGGTGTTTTACAATCCACAGTGTTTATCTGACTGTGGGTCATGATGTACACAGTGTGTCAGTGAGTGTGTTAATATTAATCTGTGTTCTCTGTCAGTGTGTTAATATTACTGAGGACAGCGGGGGTGTTTTACACTTCACAGTGTTTATCTGACTGTGGGTCATGATGTACACAGTGTGTCAGTGAGTGTGTTAATATTAATCTGTGTTCTCTGTCAGTGTGTTAATATTACTGAGGACAGTGGGGGTGTTTTACACTGCACAGGGTGTATCTGAATGTGGGTCATGGTATACACAGTGTGTCAGTGAGTGTGTTAATATTAATCTGTGTTCTCTGTCAGTGTGTTAATATTACTGAGGACAGCGGGGGTGTTTTACACTTCACAGTGTTTATCTGACTGTGGGTCATGACGTACACAGTGTGTCAGTGAGTGTGTTAATATTAATCTGTGTTCTCTGTCAGTGTGTTAATATTACTGAGGACAGTGGGGGTGTTTTACACTTCACAGGGTGTATCTGACTGTGGGTCATGATGTACACAGTATGTCATTGAGTGTGTTAATATTAATCTGTGTTCTCTGTCAGTGTGTTAATATTACTGAGGACAGTGGGGGTGTTTTAGACTTCACAGGGTGTATCTGACTGTGGGTCATGATGTACACAGTGTGTCAGTGAGAGTGTTAATATTAATCTGTGTTCTCTGTCAGTGTGTTAATATTACTGAGGACAGTGGGGGTGTTTTACACTTCACAGGGTGTATCTGACTGTGGGTCATGATATACACAGTGTGTCAGTGAGTGTGTTAATATTAATCTGTGTTCTCTGTCAGTGTGTTAATATTACTGAGGACATTGGGGGTGTTTTACACTTCACAGGGTGTATCTGACTGTGGGTCATGATATACACAGTGTTTCAGTGAGTGTGTTAATATTAATCTGTGTTCTCTGTCAGTGTGTTAATATTCCTGAGGACAGTGGGGGTGTTTTACACTTCACAGGGTGTATCTGACTGTGGGTCATGATGTACACGGTGTGTCAGTGAGTGTGTTAATATTAATCTGTGTTCTCTGTCAGTGTGTTAATATTCCTGAGGACAGTGGGGGTGTTTTACACTTCACAGGGTTTATCTGACTGTGGGTCATGATGTACACAGTGTGTCAGTGAGTGTGTTAATATTAATCTGTGTTCTCTGTCAGTGTGTTAATATTACTGAGGACAGTGGGGATGTTTTACACTTCACAGGGTGTATCTGACTGTGGGTCATGATATACACAGTGTGTCAGTGAGTGTGTTAATATTAATCTGTGTTCTCTGTCAGTGTGTTAATATTCCTGAGGACAGTGGGGGTGTTTTACACTTCACAGTGTTTATCTGACTGTGGGTCATGATGTACACAGTGTGTCAGTGAGTGTGTTAATATTAATCTGTGTTCTCTGTCAGTGTGTTAATATTACTGAGGACAGTGGGGGTGTTTTACACTTCACAGGGTGTATCTGACTGTGGGTCATGATGTACACAGTGTGTCAGTGAGTGTGTTAATATTAATCTGTGTTCTCTGTCAGTGTGTTAATATTACTGAGGACAGTGGGGGTGTTTTACACTTCACAGTGTTTATCTGACTGTGGGTCATGATGTACACAGTGTGTCAGTGAGTGTGTTAATATTAATCTGTGTTCTCTGTCAGTGTGTTAATATTCCTGAGGACAGTGGGGATGTTTTACACTTCACAGGGTTTATCTGACTGTGGGTCATGATATACACAGTGTGTCAGTGAGTGTGTTAATATTAATCTGTGTTCTCTGTCAGTGTGTTAATATTACTGAGGACAGTGGGGGTGTTTTACACTTCACAGGGTGTATCTGACTGTGAGTCATGATATACACAGTGTGTCAGTGAGTGTGTTAATATTAATCTGTGTTCTCTGTCAGTGTGTTAATATTACTGAGGACAGTAGGGTGTTTTACACTTCACAGGGTGTATCTGACTGTGGGTCATGATATACACAGTGTGTCAGTGAGTGTGTTAATATTAATCTGTGTTCTCTGTCAGTGTGTTAATATTACTGAGGACAGTGGGGGTGTTTTACACTTCACAGGGTGTATCTGACTGTGGGTCATGATATACACAGCGTGTCAGTGAGTGTGTTAATATTAATCTGTGTTCTCTGTCAGTGTGTTAATATTACTGAGGACAGTGGGGGTCTTTTACACTTCACAGGGTGTATCTGACTGTGTGTCATGATATACACAGTGTGTCAGTGAGTGTGTTAATATTAATCTGTGTTCTCTGTCAGTGTGTTAATATTACTGAGGACAGTGGGGGTGTTTTACACTTCACAGTGTTTATCTGACTGTGGGTCATGATGTACACAGTGTGTCAGTGAGTGTGTTAATATTAATCTGTGTTCTCTGTCAGTGTGTTAATATTCCTGAGGACAGTGGGGATGTTTTACACTTCACAGGGTTTATCTGACTGTGGGTCATGATATACACAGTGTGTCAGTGAGTGTGTTAATATTAATCTGTGTTCTCTGTCAGTGTGTTAATATTACTGAGGACAGTGGGGGTGTTTTACACTTCACAGGGTGTATCTGACTGTGAGACATGATATACACAGTGTGTCAGTGAGTGTGTTAATATTAATCTGTGTTCTCTGTCAGTGTGTTAATATTACTGAGGACAGTGGGGGTGTTTTACACTTCACAGGGTGTATCTGACTGTGGGTCATGATATACACAGTGTGTCATTGAGTGTGTTAATATTAATCTGTGTTCTCTGTCAGTGTGTTAATATTACTGAGGACAGTAGGGTGTTTTACACTTCACAGGGTGTATCTGACTGTGGGTCATGATATACACAGTGTGTCAGTGAGTGTGTTAATATTAATCTGTGTTCTCTGTCAGTGTGTTAATATTACTGAGGACAGTGGGGGTGTTTTACACTTCACAGGGTGTATCTGACTGTGGGTCATGATATACACAGTGTGTCAGTGAGTGTGTTAATATTAATCTGTGTTCTCTGTCAGTGTGTTAATATTACTGAGGACAGTAGGGTGTTTTACACTTCACAGGGTGTATCTGACTGTGGGTCATGATATACACAGTGTGTCAGTGAGTGTGTTAATATTAATCTGTGTTCTCTGTCAGTGTGTTAATATTACTGAGGACAGTGGGGGTGTTTTACACTTCACAGGGTGTATCTGACTGTGGGTCATGATATACACAGTGTGTCAGTGAGTGTGTTAATATTAATCTGTGTTCTCGGTCAGTGTGTTAATATTACTGAGGACAGTGGGGGTGTTTTACACTTCACAGGGTGGATCTGACTGTGTGTCATGATATACACATTGTGTCAGTGAGTGTGTTAATATTTATCTGTGTTCTCTGTCAGTGTGTTAATATTACTGAGGACAGTGGGGATGTCTTACACTTCACAGGGTGTATCTGACTGTGGGTCATGATATACACAGTGTGTCAGTGAGTGTGTTAATATTAATCTGTGTTCTCTGTCAGTGTGTTAATATTCCTGAGGACAGTGGGGGTGTTTTACACTTCACAGGGTGTATCTGACTGTGGGTCATGATGTACACAGTGTGTCAGTGAGTGTGTTAATATTAATCTGTGTTCTCTGTCAGTGTGTTAATATTCCTGAGGACAGTGGGGGTGTTTTACACTTCACAGTGTTTATCTGACTGTGGGTCATGATGTACATAGTGTGTCAGTGAGTGTGTTAATATTAATCTGTGTTCTATGTCAGTGTGTTAATATTACTGAGGACAGTGGGGGTGTTTTACACTTCACAGGGTTTATCTGACTGTGGGTCATGATATACACAGTGTGTCAGTGAGTGTGTTAATATTAATCTGTGTTCTCTGTCAGTGTGTTAATATTCCTGAGGACAGTGGGGGTGTTTTACACTTCACAGGGTTTATCTGACTGTGGGTCATGATGTACACAGTGTGTCAGTGAGTGTGTTAATATTAATCTGTGTTCTCTGTCAGTGTGTTAATATTACTGAGGACAGCGGGGGTGTTTTACACTTCACTGTGTTTATCTGACTGTGGGTCATGATGTACACAGTGTGTCAGTGAGTGTGTTAATATTAATCTGTGTTCTCTGTCAGTGTGTTAATATTACTGAGGACAGTGGGGGTGTTTTACACTGCACAGGGAGTATCTGACTGTGGGTCATGGTATACACAGTGTGTCAGTGAGTGTGTTAATATTAATCTGTGTTCTCTGTCAGTGTGTTAATATTACTGAGGAAAGCGGGGGTGTTTTACACTTCACAGTGTTTAATCTGACTGTGGGTCATGATGTACACAGTGTGTCAGTGAGTGTGTTAATATTAATCTGTGTTCTCTGTCAGTGTGTTAATATTACTGAGGACAGTGGGGGTGTTTTACACTTCACAGGGTGTATCTGACTGTGGGTCATGATGTACACAGTGTGTCAGTGAGTGTGTTAATATTAATCTGTGTTCTCTGTCAGTGTGTTAATATTACTGAGGACAGTGGGGGTGTTTTACACTTCACAGGGTGTATCTGACTGTGGGTCATGATATACACAGTGTGTCAGTGAGTGTGTTAATATTAATCTGTGTTCTCTGTCAGTGTGTAATATTACTGAGGACAGTGGGGGTGTTTTACACTTCACAGGGTGTATCTGACTGTGAGTCATGATATACACAGTGTGTCAGTGAGTGTGTTAATATTAATCTGTGTTCTCTGTCAGTGTGTTAATATTACTGAGGACAGTAGGGTGTTTTACACTTCACAGGGTGTATCTGACTGTGGGTCATGATATACACAGTGTGTCAGTGAGTGTGTTAATATTAATCTGTGTTCTCTGTCAGTGTGTTAATATTACTGAGGACAGTGGGGGTGTTTTACACTTCACAGGGTGTATCTGACTGTGGGTCATGATATACACAGTGTGTCAGTGAGTGTGTTAATATTAATCTGTGTTCTCTGTCAGTGTGTTAATATTCCTGAGGACAGTGGGGGTGTTTTACACTTCACAGGGTGGATCTGACTGTGTGTCATGATATACACAGTGTGTCAGTGAGTGTGTTAATATTTATCTGTGTTCTCTGTCAGTGTGTTAATATTACTGAGGACAGTGGGGATGTTTTACACTTCACAGGGTGTATCTGACTGTGGTTCATGATATACACAGTGTGTCAGTGAGTGTGTTAATATTAATCTGTGTTCTCTGTCAGTGTGTTAATATTCCTGAGGACAGTGGGGGTGTTTTACACTTCACAGGGTGTATCTGACTGTGGGTCATGATGTACACAGTGTGTCAGTGAGTGTGTTAATATTAATCTGTGTTCTCTGTCAGTGTGTTAATATTCCTGAGGACAGTGGGGGTGTTTTACACTTCACAGTGTTTATCTGACTGTGGGTCATGATGTACATAGTGTGTCAGTGAGTGTGTTAATATTAATCTGTGTTCTCTGTCAGTGTGTTAATATTACTGAGGACAGTGGGGGTGTTTTACACTTCACAGGGTTTATCTGACTGTGGGTCATGATATACACAGTGTGTCAGTGAGTGTGTTAATATTAATCTGTGTTCTCTGTCAGTGTGTTAATATTCCTGAGGACAGTGGGGGTGTTTTACACTTCACAGGGTTTATCTGACTGTGGGTCATGATGTACACAGTGTGTCAGTGAGTGTGTTAATATTAATCTGTGTTCCCTGTCAGTGTGTTAATATTACTGAGGACAGCGGGGGTGTTTTACACTTCACAGTGTTTATCTGACTGTGGGTCATGATGTACACAGTGTGTCAGTGAGTGTGTTAATATTAATCTGTGTTCTCTGTCAGTGTGTTAATATTACTGAGGACAGTGGGGGTGTTTTACACTGCACAGGGAGTATCTGACTGTGGGTCATGGTATACACAGTGTGTCAGTGAGTGTGTTAATATTAATCTGTGTTCTCTGTCAGTGTGTTAATATTACTGAGGACAGCGGGGGTGTTTTACACTTCACAGTGTTTAATCTGACTGTGGGTCATGATGTACACAGTGTGTCAGTGAGTGTGTTAATATTAATCTGTGTTCTCTGTCAGTGTGTTAATATTACTGAGGACAGTGGGGGTGTTTTACACTTCACAGGGTGTATCTGACTGTGAGTCATGATATACACAGTGTGTCAGTGAGTGTGTTAATATTAATCTGTGTTCTCTGTCAGTGTGTTAATATTACTGAGGACAGTAGGGTGTTTTACACTTCACAGGGTGTATCTGACTGTGGGTCATGATATACACAGTGTGTCAGTGAGTGTGTTAATATTAATCTATGTTCTCTGTCAGTGTGTTAATATTACTGAGGACAGTGGGGGTGTTTTACACTTCACAGGGTGTATCTGACTGTGGGTCATGATATACACAGTGTGTCAGTGAGTGTGTTAATATTAATCTGTGTTCTCTGTCAGTGTGTTAATATTACTGAGGACAGTGGGGGTGTTTTACACTTCACAGGGTGGATCTGACTGTGTGTCATGATATACACAGTGTGTCAGTGAGTGTGTTAATATTTATCTGTGTTCTCTGTCAGTGTGTTAATATTACTGAGGACAGTGGGGATGTTTTACACTTCACAGGGTGTATCTGACTGTGGTTCATGATATACACAGTGTGTCAGTGAGTGTGTTAATATTAATCTGTGTTCTCTGTCAGTGTGTTAATATTCCTGAGGACAGTGGGGATGTTTTACACTTCACAGGGTGTATCTGACTGTGGGTCATGATGTACACAGTGTGTCAGTGAGTGTGTTAATATTAATCTGTGTTCTCTGTCAGTGTGTTAATATTCCTGAGGACAGTGGGGGTGTTTTACACTTCACAGTGTTTATCTGACTGTGGGTCATGATGTACATAGTGTGTCAGTGAGTGTGTTAATATTAATCTGTGTTCTCTGTCAGTGTGTTAATATTACTGAGGACAGTGGGGGTGTTTTACACTTCACAGGGTTTATCTGACTGTGGGTCATGATATACACAGTGTGTCAGTGAGTGTGTTAATATTAATCTGTGTTCTCTGTCAGTGTGTTAATATTCCTGAGGACAGTGGGGGTGTTTTACACTTCACAGGGTTTATATGACTGTGGGTCATGATGTACACAGTGTGTCAGTGAGTGTGTTAATATTAATCTGTGTTCTCTGTCAGTGTGTTAATATTACTGAGGACAGCGGGGGTGTTTTACACTTCACAGTGTTTATCTGACTGTGGGTCATGATGTACACAGTGTGTCAGTGAGTGTGTTAATATTAATCTGTGTTCTCTGTCAGTGTGTTAATATTACTGAGGACAGTGGGGGTGTTTTACACTGCACAGGGAGTATCTGACTGTGGGTCATGGTATACACAGTGTGTCAGTGAGTGTGTTAATATTAATCTGTGTTCTCTGTCAGTGTGTTAATATTACTGAGGACAGCGGGGGTGTTTTACACTTCACAGTGTTTAATCTGACTGTGGGTCATGATGTACACAGTGTGTCAGTGAGTGTGTTAATATTAATCTGTGTTCTCTGTCAGTGTGTTAATATTACTGAGGACAGTGGGGGTGTTTTACACTTCACAGGGTGTATCTGACTGTGGGTCATGATGTACACAGTGTGTCAGTGAGTGTGTTAATATTAATCTGTGTTCTCTGTCAGTGTGTTAATATTACTGAGGACAGTGGGGGTGTTTTACACTTCACAGGGTGTATCTGACTGTGGGTCATGATGTACACAGTGTGTCAGTGAGAGTGTTAATATTAATCTGTGTTCTCTGTCAGTGTGTTAATATTACTGAGGACAGTGGGGGTGTTTTACACTTCACAGGGTGTATCTGACTGTGGGTCATGATATACACAGTGTGTCAGTGAGTGTGTTAATATTAATCTGTGTTCTCTGTCAGTGTGTTAATATTACTGAGGACATTGGGGGTGTTTTACACTTCACAGGGTGTATCTGACTGTGGGTCATGATATACACAGTGTTTCACTGAGTGTGTTAATATTAATCTGTGTTCTCTGTCAGTGTGTTAATATTCCTGAGGACAGTGGGGGTGTTTTACACTTCACAGGGTTTATCTGACTGTGGGTCATGATGTACACAGTGTGTCAGTGAGTGTGTTAATATTAATCTGTGTTCTCTGTCAGTGTGTTAATATTACTGAGGACAGTGGGGGTGGTTTACACTTCACAGGGTGTATCTGACTGTGGGTCATGATATACACAGTGTGTCAGTGAGTGTGTTAATATTAATCTGTGTTCTCTGTCAGTGTGTTAATATTCCTGAGGACAGTGGGGGTGTTTTACACCTCACAGGGTGTATCTGACTGTGGGTCATGATGTACACAGTGTGTCAGTGAGTGTGTTAATATTAATCTGTGTTCTCTGTCAGTGTGTTAATATTCCTGAGGACAGTGGGGGTGTTTTACACTTCACAGTGTTTATCTGACTGTGGGTCATGATGTAAATAGTGTGTCAGTGAGTGTGTTAATATTAATCTGTGTTCTCTGTCAGTGTGTTAATATTCCTGAGGACAGTGGGGGTGTTTTACACTTCACAGGGTTTATCTGACTGTGGGTCATGATATACACAGTGTGTCAGTGAGTGTGTTAATATTAATCTGTGTTCTCTGTCAGTGTGTTAATATTCCTGAGGACAGTGGGGGTGTTTTACACTTCACAGGGTTTATCTGACTGTGGGTCATGATGTACACAGTGTGTCATTGAGTGTGTTAATATTAATCTGTGTTCTCTGTCAGTGTGTTAATATTACTGAGGACAGCGGGTTTGTTTTACACTTCACAGTGTTTATCAGACTGTGGGTCATGATGTACACAGTGTGTCAGTGAGTGTGTTAATATTAATCTGTGTTCTCTGTCAGTGTGTTAATATTACTGAGGACAGTGGGGGTGTTTTACACAGCACAGGGAGTATCTGACTGTGGGTCATGGTATACACAGTGTGTCAGTGAGTGTGTCAATATTAATCTGTGTTCTCTGTCAGTGTGTTAATATTACTGAGGACAGCATGGGTGTTTTACACTTCACAGTGTTTATCTGACTGTGGGTCATGATGTACACAGTGTGTCAGTGAGTGTGTTAATATTAATCTGTGTTCTCTGTCAGTGTGTTAATATTACTGAGGACAGTGGTGGTGCATTACACTTCACAGGGTGTATCTGACTGTGGGTCATGATATACACAGTGTTTCAGTGAGTGTGTTAATATTAATCTGTGTTCTCTGTCAGTGTGTTAATATTCCTGAGGACAGTGGTGGTGTTTTACACTTCACAGGGTGTATCTGACTGTGGGTCATGATGTACACGGTGTGTCAGTGAGTGTGTTAATATTAATCTGTGTTCTCTGTCAGTGTGTTAATATTCCTGAGGACAGTGGGGGTGTTTTACACTTCACAGGGTTTATCTGACTGTGGGTCATGATGTACACAGTGTGTCAGTGAGTGTGTTAATATTAATCTGTGTTCTCTGTCAGTGTGTTAATATTACTGAGGACAGTGGGGATGTTTTACACTTCACAGGGTGTATCTGACTGTGAGTCATGATATACACAGTGTGTCAGTGAGTGTGTTAATATTAATCTGTGTTCTCAGTCAGTGTGTTAATATTCCTGAGGACAGTGGGGGTGTTTTACACTTCACAGTGTTTATCTGACTGTGGGTCATGATGTACACAGTGTGTCAGTGAGTGTGTTAATATTAATCTGTGTTCTCTGTCAGTGTGTTAATATTACTGAGGACAGTGGGGGTGTTTTACACTTCACAGGGTGTATCTGACTGTGGGTCATGATGTACACAGTGTGTCAGTGAGTGTGTTAATATTAATCTGTGTTCTCTGTCAGTGTGTTAATATAGCTGAGGACAGTGGGGGTGTTTTACACTTCACAGGGTGTATCTGACTGTGGGTCATGATATACACAGTGTGTCAGTGAGTGTGTTAATATTAATCTGTGTTCTCTGTCAGTGTGTTAATATTACTGAGGACAGTGGGGGTGTTTTGCACTTCACAGTGTTTATCTGACTGTGGGTCATGATGTACACAGTGTGTCAGTGAGTGTGTTAATATTAATCTGTGTTCTCTGTCAGTGTGTTAATATTCCTGAGGACAGTGGGGATGTTTTACACTTCACAGGGTTTATCTGACTGTGGGTCATGATATACACAGTGTGTCAGTGAGTGTGTTAATATTAATCTGTGTTCTCTGTCAGTGTGTTAATATTACTGAGGACAGTGGGGGTGTTTTACACTTCACAGGGTGTATCTGACTGTGGGTCATGATATACACAGTGTGTCAGTGAGTGTGTTAATATTAATCTGTGTTCTCTGTCAGTGTGTTAATATTACTGAGGACAGTGGGGGTGTTTTACACTTCACAGGGTGTATCTGACTGTGGGTCATGATATACACAGTGTGTCAGTGAGTGTGTTAATATTAATCTGTGTTCTCTGTCAGTGTGTTAATATTACTGAGGACAGTGGGGATGTTTTACACTTCACAGGGTGTATCTGACTGTGGGTCATGATATACACAGTGTGTCAGTGAGTGTGTTAATATTAATCTGTGTTCTCTGTCAGTGTGTTAATATTACTGAGGACAGTGGGGGTGTTTTACACTTCACAGGGTGGATCTGACTGTGGGTCATGATATACACAGTGTGTCAGTGAGTGTGTTAATATTTATCTGTGTTCTCTGTCAGTGTGTTAATATTACTGAGGACAGTGGGGATGTTTTACACTTCACAGGGTGTATCTGACTGTGGGTCATGATATACACAGTGTGTCAGTGAGTGTGTTAATATTAATCTGTGTTCTCTGTCATTGTGTTAATATTCCTGAGGACAGTGGGGGTGTTTTACACTTCACAGGGTGTATCTGACTGTGGGTCATGATGTACACAGTGTGTCAGTGAGTGTGTTAATATTAATCTGTGTTCTCTGTCAGTGTGTTAATATTCCTGAGGACAGTGGGGGTGTTTTACACTTCACAGGGTGTATCTGACTGTGGGTCATGATATACACAGTGTGTCAGTGAGTGTGTTAATATTAATCTGAGTTCTCTGTCAGTGTGTTAATATTACTGAGGACAGTGGGGGTGTTTTACACTTCACTGTGTTTATCTGACTGTGGGTCATGATGTACACAGTGTGTCAGTGAGTGTGTTAATATTAATCTGTGTTCTCTGTCAGTGTGTTAATATTCCTGATGACAGTGGGGATGTTTTACACTTCACAGGGTTTATCTGACTGTGGGTCATGATATACACAGTGTGTCAGTGAGTGTGTTAATATTAATCTGTGTTCTCTGTCAGTGTGTTAATATTACTGAGGACAGTAGGGTGTTTTACACTTCACAGGGTGTATCTGACTGTGGGTCATGATATACACAGTGTGTCAGTGAGTGTGTTAATATTAATCTGTGCTCTCTGTCAGTGTGTTAATATTACTGAGGACAGTGGGGGTGTTTTACACTTCAGAGGGTGTATCTGACTGTGGGTCATGATATACACAGTGTGTCAGTGAGTGTGTTAATATTAATCTGTGTTCTCTGTCAGTGTGTTAATATTACTGAGGACAGTGGGGATGTTTTACACTTCACAGGGTGTATCTGACTGTGGGTCATGATATACACAGTGTGTCAGTGAGTGTGTTAATATTAATCTGTGTTCTCTGTCAGTGTGTTAATATTACTGAGGACAGTGGGGGTGTTTTACACTTCACAGGGTGGATCTGACTGTGGGTCATGATATACACAGTGTGTCAGTGAGTGTGTTAATATTTATCTGTGTTCTCTGTCAGTGTGTTAATATTACTGAGGACAGTGGGGATGTTTTACACTTCACAGGGTGTATCTGACTGTGGGTCATGATATACACAGTGTGTCAGTGAGTGTGTTAATATTAATCTGTGTTCTCTGTCAGTGTGTTAATATTACTGAGGACAGTGGGGGTGTTTTACACTTCACAGGGTGTATCTGACTGTGGGTCATGATGTACACAGTGTGTCAGTGAGTGTGTTAATATTAATCTGTGTTCTCTGTCAGTGTGTTAATATTCCTGAGGACAGTGGGGGTGTTTTACAATTCACAGTGTTAATCTGACTGTGGGTCATGATGTACACAGTGTGTCAGTGAGTGTGTTAATATTAATCTGTGTTCTCTGTCAGTGTGTTAATATTACTGAGGACAGTGGGGGTGTTTTACACTTCACAGGGTTTATCTGACTGTGGGTCATGATATACACAGTGTGTCAGTGAGTGTGTTAATATTAATCTGTGTTCTCTGTCAGTGTGTTAATATTCCTGAGGACAGTGGGGGTGTTTTACACTCCACAGTGTTTATCTGACTGTGGGTCATGATGTACACAGTGTGTCAGTGAGTGTGTTAATATTAATCTGTGTTCTCTGTCAGTGTGTTAATATTACTGAGGACAGCGGGGGTGTTTTACACTTCACAGTGTTTATCTGACTGTGGGTCATGATGTACACAGTGTGTCAGTGAGTGTGTTAATATTAATCTGTGTTCTCTGTCAGTGTGTTAATATTACTGAGGACAGTGGGGGTGTTTTACACTGCACAGGGTGTATCTGACTGTGGGTCATGGTATACACAGTGTGTCAGTGAGTGTGTTAATATTAATCTGTGTTCTCTGTCAGTGTGTTAATATTACTGAGGACAGCGGGGGTGTTTTACACTTCACAGTGTTTATCTGACTGTGGGTCATGATGTACACAGTGTGTCAGTGAGTGTGTTAATATTAATCTGTGATCTCTGTCAGTGTGTTAATATTACTGAGGACAGTGGGGGTGTTTTACACTTCACAGGGTGTATCTGACTGTGGGTCATGATGTACACAGTGTGTCAGTGAGTGTGTTAATATTAATCTGTGTTCTCTGTCAGTGTGTTAATATTACTGAGGACAGTGGGGGTGTTTTACACTTCACAGGGTGTATCTGACTGTGGGTCATGATGTACACAGTGTGTCAGTGAGAGTGTTAATATTAATCTGTGTTCTCTGTCAGTGTGTTAATATTACTGAGGACAGTGGGGGTGTTTTACACTTCACAGGGTGAATCTGACTGTGGGTCATGATATACACAGTGTGTCAGTGAGTGTGTTAATATTAATCTGTGTTCTCTGTCAGTGTGTTAATATTACTGAGGACATTGGGGGTGTTTTACACTTCACAGGGTGTATCTGACTGTGGGTCATGATATACACAGTGTTTCAGTGAGTGTGTTAATATTAATCTGTGTTCCCTGTCAGTGTGTTAATATTCCTGAGGACAGTGGGGGTGTTTTACACTTCACAGGGTGTATCTGACTGTGGGTCATGATGTACACGGTGTGTCAGTGAGTGTGTTAATATTAATCTGTGTTCTCTGTCAGTGTGTTAATATTCCTGAGGACAGTGGGGGTGTTTTACACTTCACAGGGTTTATCTGACTGTGGGTCATGATGTACACAGTGTGTCAGTGAGTGTGTTAATATTAATCTGTGTTCTCTGTCAGTGTGTTAATATTACTGAGGACAGTGGGGATGTTTTACACTTCACAGGGTGTATCTGACTGTGGGTCATGATATACACAGTGTGTCAGTGAGTGTGTTAATATTAATCTGTGTTCTCTGTCAGTGTGTTAATATTCCTGAGGACAGTGGGGGTGTTTTACACTTCACAGTGTTTATCTGACTGTGGGTCATGATGTACACAGTGTGTCAGTGAGTGTGTTAATATTAATCTGTGTTCTCTGTCAGTGTGTTAATATTCCTGAGGACAGTGGGGATGTTTTACACTTCACAGGGTTTATCTGACTTTGGGTCATGATATACACAGTGTGTCAGTGAGTGTGTTAATATTAATCTGTGTTCTCTGTCAGTGTGTTAATATTCCTGAGGACAGTGGGGGTGTTTTACACTTCACAGTGTTTATCTGACTGTGGGTCATGATGTACACAGTGTGTCAGTGAGTGTGTTAATATTAATCTGTGTTCTCTGTCAGTGTGTTAATATTCCTGAGGACAGTGGGGGTGTTTTACACTTCACAGTGTTTATCTACTGTGGGTCATGATGTACACAGTGTGTCAGTGAGTGTGTTAATATTAATCTGTGTTCTCTGTCAGTGTGTTAATATTCCTGAGGACAGTGGGGATGTTTTACACTTCACAGGGTTTATCTGACTTTGGGTCATGATATACACAGTGTGTCAGTGAGTGTGTTAATATTAATCTGTGTTCTCTGTCAGTGTGTTAATATTACTGAGGACAGTGGGGGTGTTTTACACTTCACAGGGTGTATCTGACTGTGAGTCATGATATACACAGTGTTTCAGTGAGTGTGTTAATATTAATCTGTGTTCTCTGTCAGTGTGTTAATATTACTGAGGACAGTAGGGTGTTTTACACTTCACAGGGTGTATCTGACTGTGGGTCATGATATACACAGTGTGTCAGTGAGTGTGTTAATATTAATCTGTGTTCTCTGTCAGTGTGTTAATATTACTGAGGACAGTGGGGGTGTTTTACACTTCACAGGGTGTATCTGACTGTGGGTCATGATATACACAGTGTGTCAGTGAGTGTGTTAATATTAATCTGTGTTCTCTGTCAGTGTGTTATTATTACTGAGGACAGTGGGGGTGTTTTACACTTCACAGGGTGGATCTGACTGTGTGTCATGATATACACAGTGTGTCAGTGAGTGTGTTAATATTTATCTGTGTTCTCTGTCAGTGTGTTAATATTACTGAGGACAGTGGGGATGTTTTACACTTCACAGGGTGTATCTGACTGTGGGTCATGATATACACAGTGTGTCAGTGAGTGTGTTAATATTAATCTGTGTTCTCTGTCAGTGTGTTAATATTCCTGAGGACAGTGGGGGTGTTTTACACTTCACAGGGTGTATCTGACTGTGGGTCATGATGTACACAGTGTGTCAGTGAGTGTGTTAATATTAATCTGTGTTCTCTGTCAGTGTGTTAATATTCCTGAGGACAGTGGGGGTGTTTTACACTTCACAGTGTTTATCTGACTGTGGGTCATGATGTACATAGTGTGTCAGTGAGTGTGTTAATATTAATCTGTGTTCTCTGTCAGTGTGTTAATATTACTGAGGACAGTGGGGGTGTTTTACACTTCACAGGGTTTATCTGACTGTGGGTCATGATATACACAGTGTGTCAGTGAGTGTGTTAATATTAATCTGTGTTCTCTGTCAGTGTGTTAATATTCCTGAGGACAGTGGGGGTGTTTTACACTTCACAGGGTTTATCTGACTGTGGGTCATGATGTACACAGTGTGTCAGTGAGTGTGTTAATATTAATCTGTGTTCTCTGTCAGTGTGTTAATATTACTGAGGACAGCGGGGGTGTTTTACACTTCACAGTGTTTATCTGACTGTGGGTCATGATGTACACAGTGTGTCAGTGAGTGTGTTAATATTAATCTGTGTTCTCTGTCAGTGTGTTAATATTACTGAGGACAGTGGGGGTGTTTTACACTGCACAGGGAGTATCTGACTGTGGGTCATGGTATACACAGTGTGTCAGTGAGTGTGTTAATATTAATCTGTGTTCTCTGTCAGTGTGTTAATATTACTGAGGACAGCGGGGGTGTTTTACACTTCACAGTGTTTATCTGACTGTGGGTCATGATGTACACAGTGTGTCAGTGAGTGTGTTAATATTAATCTGTGTTCTCTGTCAGTGTGTTAATATTACTGAGGACAGTGGGGGTGTTTTACACTTCACAGGGTGTATCTGACTGTGGGTCATGATGTACACAGTGTGTCAGTGAGTGTGTTAATATTAATCTGTGTTCTCTGTCAGTGTGTTAATATTACTGAGGACAGTGGGGGTGTTTTACACTTCACAGGGTGTATCTGACTGTGGGTCATGATGTACACAGTGTGTCAGTGAGAGTGTTAATATTAATCTGTGTTCTCTGTCAGTGTGTTAATATTACTGAGGACAGTGGGGGTGTTTTACACTTCACAGGGTGTATCTGACTGTGGGTCATGATGTACACAGTGTGTCAGTGAGTGTGTTAATATTAATCTGTGTTCTCTGTCAGTGTGTTAATATTACTGAGGACATTGGGGGTGTTTTACACTTCACAGGGTGTATCTGACTGTGGGTCATGATATACACAGTGTTTCAGTGAGTGTGTTAATATTAATCTGTGTTCTCTGTCAGTGTGTTAATATTCCTGAGGACAGTGGGGGTGTTTTACACTTCACAGGGTGTATCTGACTGTGGGTCATGATGTACACGGTGTGTCAGTGAGTGTGTTAATATTAATCTGTGTTCTCTGTCAGTGTGTTAATATTCCTGAGGACAGTGGGGGTGTTTTACACCTCACAGGGTTTATCTGACTGTGGGTCATGATATACACAGTGTGTCAGTGAGTGTGTTAATATTAATCTGTGTTCTCTGTCAGTGTGTTAATATTCCTGAGGACAGTGGGGGTGTTTTACACTTCACAGGGTTTATCTGACTGTGGGTCATGATGTACACAGTGTGTCAGTGAGTGTGTTAATATTAATCTGTGTTCTCTGTCAGTGTGTTAATATTACTGAGGACAGCGGGGGTGTTTTACACTTCACAGTGTTTATCTGACTGTGGGTCATGATGTACACAGTGTGTCAGTGAGTGTGTTAATATTAATCTGTGTTCTCTGTCAGTGTGTTAATATTACTGAGGACAGTGGGGGTGTTTTACAATGCACAGGGAGTATCTGACTGTGGGTCATGGTATACACAGTGTGTCAGCGAGTGTGTCAATATTAATCTGTGTTCTCTGTCAGTGTGTTAATATTACTGAGGACAGCATGGGTGTTTGACACTTCACAGTGTTTATCTGACTGTGGGTCATGATGTACACAGTGTGTCAGTGAGTGTGTTAATATTAATCTGTGTTCTCTGTCAGTGTGTTAATATTACTGAGGGCAGTGGGGGTGTTTTACAGTTCACAGGGTGTATCTGACTGTGGGTCATGATGTACACAGTGTGTCAGTGAGTGTGTTAATATTAATCTGTGTTCTCTGTCAGTGTGTTAATATTACTGAGGACAGTGGGGGTGTTTTACACTTCACAGGGTGTATCTGACTGTGGGTCATGATATACACAGTGTGTCAGTGAGTGTGTTAATATTAATCTGTGTTCTCTGTCAGTGTGTTAATATTACTGAGGACATTGGGGGTGTTTTACACTTCACAGGGTGTATCTGACTGTGGGTCATGATATACACAGTGTTTCAGTGAGTGTGTTAATATTAATCTGTGTTCTCTGTCAGTGTGTTAATATTCCTGAGGACAGTGGGGGTGTTTTACACTTCACAGGGTGTATCTGACTGTGGGTCATGATGTACACGGTGTGTCAGTGAGTGTGTTAATATTAATCTGTGTTCTCTGTCAGTGTGTTAATATTCCTGAGGACAGTGGGGGTGTTTTACACTTCACAGGGTTTATCTGACTGTGGGTCATGATGTACACAGTGTGTCAGTGAGTGTGTTAATATTAATCTGTGTTCTCTGTCAGTGTGTTAATATTACTGAGGACAGTGGGGGTGTTTTACACTTCACAGGGTGTATCTGACTGTGGGT
Organism: Heterodontus francisci; assembly: GCF_036365525.1. Classification (NCBI taxonomy): domain Eukaryota; kingdom Metazoa; phylum Chordata; class Chondrichthyes; order Heterodontiformes; family Heterodontidae; genus Heterodontus; species Heterodontus francisci. The sequence continues at coordinate 271,079 of NW_027142054.1, forward strand.
CATGATGTACACAGTGTGTCAGTGAGTGTGTTAATATTAATCTGTGTTCTCTGTCAGTGTGTTAATATTGCTGAGGACAGTGGGGGTGTTTTAAACTTCACAGGGTGTATCTGACTGTGGGTCATGATGTACACAGTGTGTCAGTGAGTGTGTTAATATTAATCTGTGTTCTCTGTCAGTGTGTTAATATTCCTGATGACAGTGGGGATGTTTTACACTTCACAGGGTTTATCTGACTGTGGGTCATGATATACACAGTTTGTCAGTGAGAGTGTTAATATTAATCTGTGTTCCCTGTCAGTGTGTGAATATTCCTGAGGACAGTGGGGGTGTTTTACACTTCACAGGGTGTATCTGACTGTGGGTCATGATGTACACGGTGTGTCAGTGAGTGTGTTAATATTAATCTGTGTTCTCTGTCAGTGTGTTAATATTACTGAGGACAGAGGTGATGTTTTACACTTCACAGGGTGTATCTGACTGTGGGTCATGATGTACACAGTGTGTCAGTGAGTGTGTTAATATTAATCTGTGTTCTCTGTCAGTGTGTTAATATTACTGAGGACAGTGGGGGTGTTTTACACTTCACAGGGTGTATCTGACTGTGGGTCATGATGTACACAGTGAGTCAGTGAGTGTGTTAATATTAATCTGTGTTCTCTGTCAGTGTGTTAATATTACTGAGGACAGTGGGGGTGTTTTACACTTCACAGGGTGTATCTGACTGTGGGTCATGATATACACAGTGTGTCAGTGAGTCTGTTAATATTAATCTGTGTTCTCTGTCAGTGTGTTAATATTACTGAGGACAGTGGGGGTGTTTTACACTTCACAGGGTGTATCTGACTGTGGGTCATGATATACACAGTGTGTCAGTGAGTGTGTTAATATTAATCTGTGTTCTCTGTCAGTGTGTTAATATTCCTGAGGACAGTGGGGGTGTTTTACACTTCACAGGGTGTATCTGACTGTGGGTCATGATATACACAGTGTGTCAGTGAGTCTGTTAATATTAATCTGTGTTCTCTGTCAGTGTGTTAATATTACTGAGGACAGTGGGGGTGTTTTACACTTCACAGGGTGTATCTGACTGTGGGTCATGATGTACACAGTGAGTCAGTGAGTGTGTTAATATTAATCTGTGTTCTCTGTCAGTGTGTTAATATTCCTGAGGACAGTGGGGGTGTTTTACACTTCACAGGGTGTACCTGACTGTGGATCATGATATACACAGTGTGTCAGTGAGTCTGTTAATATTAATCTGTGTTCTCTGTCAGTGTGTTAATATTGCTGAGGACAGTGGCGGTGTTTTACACTTCACAGGGTGTATCTGACTGTGGGTCATGATATACACAGTGTGTCAGTGAGTGTGTTAATATTAATCTGTGTTCTCTGTCAGTGTGTTAATATTACTGAGGACAGCGGGGGTGTTTTACACTTCACAGTGTTTATCTGACTGTGGGTCATGATGTACACAGTGTGTCAGTGAGTGTGTTAATATTAATCTGTGTTCTCTGTCAGTGTGTTAATATTACTGAGGACAGTGTGGGTGTTTTACACTGCACAGGGAGTATCTGACTGTGGGTCATGGTATACACAGTGTGTCAATGAGTGTGTTAATATTAATCTGTGTTCTCTGTCAGTGTGTTAATATTACTGAGGACAGCATGGGTGTTTTACACTTCACAGTGTTTATCTGACTGTGGGTCATGATGTACACAGTGTGTCAGTGAGTGTGTTAATATTAATCTGTGTTCTCTGTCAGTGTGTTAATATTACTGAGGACAGTGGGGGTGTTTTACACTTCACAGGGTGTATCTGACTGTGGGTCATGATGTACACAGTGTGTCAGTGAGTGTGTTAATATTAATCTGTGTTCTCTGTCAGTGTGTTAATATTCCTGAGGACAGTGGGGGTGTTTTACACTTCACAGGGTGTATCTGACTGTGGGTCATGATGTACACAGTGTGTCAGTGAGAGTGTTAATATTAATCTGTGTTCTCTGTCAGTGTGTTAATATTACTGAGGACAGTGGGGGTGTTTTACACTTCACAGGGTGTATCTGACTGTGGGTCATGATATACACAGTGTGTCAGTGAGTGTGTTAATATTAATCTGTGTTCTCTGTCAGTGTGTTAATATTACTGAGGACATTGGGGGTGTTTTACACTTCACAGGGTGTATCTGACTGTGGGTCATGATATACACAGTGTTTCAGTGAGTGTGTTAATATTAATCTGTGTTCTCTGTCAGTGTGTTAATATTCCTGAGGACAGTGGGGGTGTTTTACACTTCACAGGGTGTATCTGACTGTGGGTCATGATGTACACGGTGTGTCAGTGAGTGTGTTAATATTAATCTGTGTTCTCTGTCAGTGTGTTAATATTACTGAGGACATTGGGGCTGTTTTACACTTCACAGGGTGTATCTGACTGTGGGTCATGATATACACAGTGTGTCAGTGAGTGTGTTAATATTAATCTGTGTTCTCTGTCAGTGTGTTAATATTCCTGAGGACAGTGGGGGTGTTTTACACTTCACAGGGTGTATCTGACTGTGGATCATGATATACACAGTGTGTCAGTGAGTCTGTTAATATTAATCTGTGTTCTCTGTCAGTGTGTTAATATTGCTGAGGACAGTGGGGGTGTTTTACACTTCACAGGGTGTATCTGACTGTGGGTCATGATATACACAGTGTGTCAGTGAGTGTGTTAATATTAATCTGTGTTCTCTGTCAGTGTGTTAATATTACTGAGGACAGTGGGGGTGTTTTACACTTCACAGGGTGTATCTGACTGTGGGTCATGATGTACACAGTGTGTCAGTGAGTGTGTTAATATTAATCTGTGTTCTCTGTCAGTGTGTTAATATTCCTGAGGACAGTGGGGGTGTTTTACACTTCACAGGGTGTATCTGACTGTGGATCATGATATACACAGTGTGTCAGTGAGTCTGTTAATATTAATCTGTGTTCTCTGTCAGTGTGTTAATATTGCTGAGGACAGTGGGGGTGTTTTACACTTCACAGGGTGTATCTGACTGTGGGTCATGATATACACAGTGTGTCAGTGAGTGTGTTAATATTAATCTGTGTTCTCTGTCAGTGTGTTAATATTACTGAGGACAGTGGGGGTGTTTTACACTTCACAGGGTTTATCTGACTGTGGGTCATGATGTACACAGTGTGTCAGTGAGTGTGTTAATATTAATCTGTGTTCTCTGTCAGTGTGTTAATATTACTGAGGACAGTGGGGGTGTTTTACATTTCGCAGGGTGTTTCTGACTGTGGGTCATGATATACACAGTGTGTCAGTGAGTGTGTTAATATTAATCTGTGTTCTCTGTCAGGTGTTAATATTACTGAGGACAGTGGGGGTGTTTTACACTTCACAGGGTGTCTCTGACTGTGGGTCATGATATACACAGTGTGTCAGTGAGTGTGTTAATATTAATCTGTGTTCTGTGTCAGTGTGTTAATATTACTGAGGACAGCGGGGATGTTTTACACTTCACAGGGTGTATCTGACTGTGGGTCATGATATACACAGTGTGTCAGTGAGTGTGTTAATATTAATCTGTGTTCTCTGTCAGTGTGTTAATATTACTGAGGACAGTGGGGGTGTTTTACACTTCACAGGGTTTATCTGACTGTGGGTCATGATGTACACCGTGTGTCAGTGAGTGTGTTAATATTAATCTGTGTTCTCTGTCAGTGTGTTAATATTACTGAGGACAGTGGGGGTGTTTTACACTTCACAGGGTGTATCTGACTGTGGGTCATGATATACACAGTGTGTCAGTGAGTGTGTTAATATTTATCTGTGTTCTCTGTCAGTGTGTTAATATTACTGAGGACAGTGGGGATGTTTTACTCTTCACAGGGTGTATCTGACTGTGGGTCATGATGTACACAGTGTGTCAGTGAGTGTGTTAATATTAATCTGTGTTCTCTGTCAGTGTGTTAATATTACTGAGGACAGTGGGGGTGTTTTACACTTCACAGGGTGGATCTGACTGTGGGTCATGATGTACACAGTGTGTCAGTGAGTGTGTTAATATTAATCTGTGTACTCTGTCAGTGTGTTAATATTACTGAGGACAGTGGGGGTGTTTTACACTTCACAGGGTGTATCTGATGTGAGTCATGATGTACTCAGTGTGTCAGTGAGTGTCTTAATATTAATCTGTGTTCTCTGTCAGTTTGTTAATATTACTGAGGACAGTGGGGTGTTTTACACTTCACAGGGTGTATCTGACTGTGAGTCATGATGTACACAGAGTGTCAGTGAGTGTGTTAATATTAATCTGTATTCTCTGTCAGTGTGTTAATATTCCTGAGGACAGTGGGGGTGTTTTACACTTCACAGGGTGTATCTGACTGTGGGTCATGATATACACAGTGTGTCAGTGAGTGTGTTAATATTAATCTGTGTTCTCTGTCAGTGTGTTAATATTACTGAGGACAGTGGGGATGTTTTACACTTCACAGGGTTTATCTGACTGTGGGTCATGATATACACAGTGTGTCACTGAGTGTGTTAATATTAATCTGTGTTCTCTGTCAGTGTGTTAATATTGCTGAGGACAGTGGCGGTGTTTTACACTTCACAGAGTGTATCTGACTGTGGGTCATGATATACACAGTGTGTCAGTGAGTGTGTTAATATTAATCTGTGTTCTCTGTCATTGTGTTAATATTGCTGAGGACAGTGGGGGTGTTTTACACTTCACCGGGTGTATCTGACTGTGGGTCATGATGTACACAGTGTGTCAGTGAGTGTGTTAATATTAATCTGTGTTCTCTGTCAGTGTGTTAATATTACTGAGGACAGTGGGGGTGTTTTACACTTCACAGGGTGGATCTGACTGTGGGTCATGATGTACACAGTGTGTCAGTGAGTGTGTTAATATTAATCTGTGTACTCTGTCAGTGTGTTAATATTACTGAGGACAGTGGGGGTGTTTTACACTTCACAGGGTGTATCTGATGTGAGTCATGATGTACACAGTGTGTCAGTGAGTGTCTTAATATTAATCTGTGTTCTCTGTCAGTTTGTTAATATTACCGAGGACAGTGGGGTGTTTTACACTTCACAGGGTGAATCTGACTGTGAGTCATGATGTACACAGAGTGTCAGTGAGTGTGTTAATATTAATCTGTATTCTCTGTCAGTGTGTTAATATTCCTGAGGACAGTGGGGGTGTTTTACACTTCACAGGGTGTATCTGACTGTGGGTCATGATATACACAGTGTGTCAGTGAGTGTGTTAATATTAATCTGTGTTCTCTGTCAGTGTGTTAATATTACTGAGGACAGTGGGGATGTTTTACACTTCACAGGGTTTATCTGACTGTGGGTCATGATATACACAGTGTGTCAGTGAGTGTGTTAATATTAATCTGTGTTCTCTGTCAGTGTGTTAATATTGCTGAGGACAGTGGGGGTGTTTTACACTTCACAGAGTGTATCTGACTGTGGGTCATGATATACAGAGTGTGTCAGTGAGTGTGTTAATATTAATCTGTGTTCTCTGTCAGTGTGTTAATATTGCTGAGGACAGTGGGGGTGTTTTACACTTCACCGGGTGTATCTGACTGTGGGTCATGATGTACACAGTGTGTCAGTGAGTGTGTTAATATTAATCTGTGTTCTCTGTCAGTGTGTTAATATTCCTGAGGACAGTGGGGGTGTTTTACACTTCACAGGGTGTATCTGACTGTGGGTCATGATGTACACAGTGTGTCAGTGAGTGTGTTAATATTAATCTGTGTTCTCTGTCAGAGTGTTAATATTACTGAGGACAGTGGGGGTGTTTTACACTTCACAGGGTTTATCTGACTGTGGGTCATGATGTACACAGTGTGTCAGTGAGTGTGTTAATATTAATCTGTGTTCTCTGTCAGTGTGTTAATATTACTGGGGACAGTGGGGGTGTTTTACACTTCACAGGGTGTATCTGACTGTGGGTCATGATATACACAGTGTGTCAGTGAGTGTGTTAATATTAATCTGTGTTCTCTGTCAGTGTGTTAATATTACTGAGGACAGTGGGGATGTTTTACACTTCACCGGGTGTATCTGACTGTGGGTCATGATGTACACAGTGTGTCAGTGAGTGTGTTAATATTAATCTGTGTTCTCTGTCAGTGTGTTAATATTACTGGGGACAGTGGGGGTGTTTTACACTTCACAGGGTGTATCTGACTGTGGGTCATGATATACACAGTGTGTCAGTGAGTGTGTTAATATTAATCTGTGTTCTCTGTCAGTGTGTTAATATTACTGAGGACAGTGGGGATGTTTTACACTTCACCGGGTGTATCTGACTGTGGGTCATGATATACACAGTGTGTCAGTGAGTGTGTTAATATTAATCTGTGTTCTCTGTCAGTGTGTTAATATTACTGAGGACAGTGGGGATGTTTTACACTTCACAGGGTGTATCTGACTGTGGGTCATGATGTACACAGTGTGTCAGTGAGTGTGTTAATATTAATCTGTGTTCTCTGTCAGTGTGTTAATATTCCTGAGGACAGTGGGGGTGTTTTATACTTCACAGGGTGTATCTGACTGTGGGTCATGATATACATAGTGTGTCAGTGAGTGTGTTAATATTAACCTGTGTTCTCTGTCAGTGTGTTAATATTACTGAGGACAGTGGGGGTGTTTTACACTTCACAGGGTGTATCTGACTGTGGGTCATGATGTACACAGTGTGTCAGTGAGTGTGTTAATATTAATCTGTGTTCTCTGTCAGTGTGTTAATATTACTGAGGACAGTGGGGTGTTTTACACTTCACAGGGTGTATCTGACTGTGAGTCATGATGTACACAGTGTGTCAGTGAGTGTGTTAATATTAATCTGTGTTCTCTGTCAGTGTGTTAATATTCCTGAGGACAGTGGGGGTGTTTTACACCTCACAGGGTGTATCTGACTGTGGGTCATGATATACACAGTGTGTCAGTGAGTGTGTTAATATTAATATGTGTTCTCTGTCAGTGTGTTAATATTCCTGAGGACAGTGGGGGTGTTTTACACTTCACAGGGTGTATCTGACTGTGGTTCATGATATACACAGTGTGTCAGTGAGTGTGTTAATATTAATCTGTGCTCTCTGTCAGTGTGTTAATATTACTGAGGACAGTGGGGGTGTTTTACACTTCACAGGGTGTATCTGACTGTGGGTCATGATATTCACAGTGCGTCAGTGAGTGTGTTAATATTAATCTGTGTTCTCTGTCAGTGTGTTAATATTACTGAGGACAGTGGGGGTGTTTTACACTTCACAGGGTGTATCTGACTGTGGGTCATGATATACACAGTGTGTCAGTGAGTGTGTTAATATTAATCTGTGTTCTCTGTCAGTGTGTTAATATTCCTGAGGACAGTGGGGGTGTTTTACACTTCACAGGGTGTATCTGACTGTGGGTCATGATATACACAGTGTGTCAGTGAGTGTGTTAATATTAATCTGTGTTCTCTGTCAGTGTGTTAATATTACTGAGGACAGTGGGGATGTTTTACACTTCACAGGGTGTATCTGACTGTGCGTCATGATATACACAGTGTGTCAGTGAGTGTGTTAATATTAATCTGTGTTCTCTGTCAGTGTGTTAATATTACTGAGGACAGCGGGGGTGTTTTACACTTCACAGGGTTTATCTGACTGTGGGTCATGATATACACAGTGTGTCAGTGAGTGTGTTAATATTAATCTGTGTTCTCTGTCAGTGTGCTAATATTACTGAGGACAGTGGGGGTGTTTTACACTTCACAGGGTGTATCTGACTATGGGTCATGATATACACAGTGTGTCAGTGAGTGTGTTAATATTAATCTGTGTTCTCTGTCAGTGTTTTAATATTGCTGAGGACAGTGGGGGTGTTTTACACTTCACAGGGTGTATCTGACTGTGCTTCATGATGTACACAGTGTGTCAGTGAGTGTGTTAATATTAATCTGTGTTCTCTGTCAGTGTGTTAATATTGCTGAGGACAGTGGGGGTGTTTTACACTTCTCAGGGTGTATCTGACTGTGGGTCATGATATACACAGTGTGTCAGTGAGTGTGTTAATATTAATCTGTGTTCCCTGTCAGTGTGTTAATATTACTGAGGACAGTGGGGGTGTTTTACACTTCACAGGGTGTATCTGACTGTGGGTCATGATGCACACAGTGTGTCAGTGAGTGTGTTAATATTAATCTGTGTTCTCTGTCAGTGTGTTAATATTGCTGAGGACAGTGGGGGTGTTTTACACTTCACAGGGTGTATCTGACTGTGGGTCATGATATACACAGTGTCTCAGTGAGTGTGTTAATATTAATCTGTGTTCTCTGTCAGTGTGCTAATATTACTGAGGACAGTGGGGGTGTTTTACACTTCACAGGGTGTATCTGACTCTGGGTCATGATATACACAGTGTGTCAGTGAGTGTGTTAATATTAATCTGTGTTCTCTGTCAGTGTTTTAATATTGCTGAGGACAGTGGGGGTGTTTTACACTTCACAGGGTGTATCTGACTGTGGGTCATGATGTACACAGTGTGTCAGTGAGTGTGTTAATATTAATCTGTGTTCTCTGTCAGTGTGTTAATATTGCTGAGGACAGTGGGGGTGTTTTACACTTCTCAGGGTGTATCTGACTGTGGGTCATGATATACACAGTGTGTCAGTGAGTGTGTTAATATTAATCTGTGTTCCCTGTCAGTGTGTTAATATTACTGAGGACAGTGGGGGTGTTTTACACTTCACAGGGTGAATCTGACTGTGGGTCATGATGTACACAGTGTGTCAGTGAGTGTGTTAATATTAATCTGTGTTCTCTGTCAGTGTGTTAATATTGCTGAGGACAGTGGGGGTGTTTTACACTTCACAGGGTGTATCTGACTGTGGGTCATGATATACAGAGTGTGTCAGTGAGTGTGTTAATATTAATCTGTGTTCTCTGTCAGTGTGTTAATATTACTGAGGACAGTGGGGATGTTTTACACTTCACAGGGTGTATCTGACTGTGCGTCATGATATACACAGTGTGTCAGTGAGTGTGTTAATATTAATCTGTGTTCTCTGTCAGTGTGTTAATATTACTGAGGACAGCGGGGGTGTTTTACACTTCACAGGGTTTATCTGACTGTGGGTCATGATATACACAGTGTGTCAGTGAGTGTGTGAATATTAATCTGTGTTCTCTGTCAGTGTGTTAATATTGCTGAGGACAGTGGGGGTGTTTTACACTTCACAGGGTGTATCTGACTGTGGGTCATGATGTACACAGTGTGTCAGTGAGTGTGTTAATATTAATCTGTGTTCTCTGTCAGTGTGTTAATATTGCTGAGGACAGTGGGGGTGTTTTACACTTCTCAGGGTGTATCTGACTGTGGGTCATGATATACACAGTGTGTCAGTGAGTGTGTTAATATTAATCTGTGTTCCCTGTCAGTGTGTTAATATTACTGAGGACAGTGGGGGTGTTTTACACTTCACAGGGTGTATCTGACTGTGGGTCATGATGTACACAGTGTGTCAGTGAGTGTGTTAATATTAATCTGTGTTCTCTGTCAGTGTGTTAATATTGCTGAGGACAGTGGGGGTGTTTTACACTTCACAGGGTGTATCTGACTGTGGGTCATGATATACAGAGTGTGTCAGTGAGTGTGTTAATATTAATCTGTGTTCTCTGTCAGTGTGTTAATATTACTGAGGACAGTGGGGGTGTTTTACACTTCACAGTGTTTATCTGACTGTGGGTCATGATGTACACAGTGAGTCAGTGAGTGTGTTAATATTAATCTGTGTTCTCTGTCAGTGTGTTAATATTACTGAGGACAGAGGGGATGTTTTACACTTCACAGGGTGTATCTGACTGTGGGTCATGATGTACACAGTGTGTCAGTGAGTGTGTTAATATTAATCTGTGTTCTCTGTCAGTGTGTTAATATTACTGAGGACAGTGGGGGTGTTTTACACTTCACAGGGTGTATCTGACTGTGGATCATGATATGCACAGTGTGTCAGTGAGTCTGTTAATATTAATCTGTGTTCTCTGTCAGTGTGTTAATATTACTGAGGACAGTGGGGGTGTTTTACACTTCACAGGGTGTATCTGACTGTGGGTCATGATATACACAGTGTGTCAGTGAGTGTGTTAATATTAATCTGTGTTCTCTGTCAGTGTGTTAATATTCCTGAGGACAGTGGGGGTGTTTTACACTTCACAGGGTGTATCTGACTGTGGGTCATGATATACACAGTGTGTCAGTGAGTCTGTTAATATTAATCTGTGTTCTCTGTCAGTGTGTTAATATTACTGAGGACAGTGGGGGTGTTTTACACTTCACAGGGTGTATCTGACTGTGGGTCATGATATACACAGTGTGTCAGTGAGTGTGTTAATATTAATCTGTGTTCTCTGTCAGTGTGTTAATATTCCTGAGGACAGTGGGGGTGTTTTACACTTCACAGGGTGTATCTGACTGTGGATCATGATATACACAGTGTGTCAGTGAGTCTGTTAATATTAATCTGTGTTCTCTGTCAGTGTGTTAATATTACTGAGGACAGTGGGGGTGTTTTACACTTCACAGGGTTTATCTGACTGTGGGTCATGATGTACACAGTGTGTCAGTGAGTGTGTTAATATTAATCTGTGTTCTCTGTCAGTGTGTTAATATTACTGAGGACAGTGGGGATGTTTTACACTTCACCGGGTGTATCTGACTGTGGGTCATGATATACACATTGTGTCAGTGAGTGTGTTAATATTAATCTGTGTTCTCTGTCAGTGTGTTAATATTCCTGAGGACAGTGGGGGTGTTTTATACTTCACAGGGTGTATCTGACTGTGGGTCATGATATACATAGAGTGTCAGTGAGAGTGTTAATATTAACCTGTGTTCTCTGTCAGTGTGTTAATATTACTGAGGACAGTGGGGGTGTTTTACACTTCACAGGGTGTATCTGACTGTGGGTCATGATGTACACAGTGTGTCAGTGAGTGTGTTAATATTAATCTGTGTTCTCTGTCAGTGTGTTAATATTACTGAGGACAGTGGGGTGTTTTACACTTCACAGGGTGTATCTGACTGTGAGTCATGATGTACACAGTGTGTCAGTGAGTGTGTTAATATTAATCTGTGTTCTCTGTCAGTGTGTTAATATTCCTGAGGACAGTGGGGGTGTTTTACACCTCACAGGGTGTATCTGACTGTGGGTCATGATATACACAGTGTGTCAGTGAGTGTGTTAATATTAATATGTGTTCTCTGTCAGTGTGTTAATATTCCTGAGGACAGTGGGGGTGTTTTACACCTCACAGGGTGTATCTGACTGTGGTTCATGATATACACAGTGTGTCAGTGAGTGTGTTAATATTAATCTGTGCTCTCTGTCAGTGTGTTAATATTACTGAGGACAGTGGGGGTGTTTTACACTTCACAGGGTGTATCTGACTGTGGGTCATGATATTCACAGTGCGTCAGTGAGTGTGTTAATATTAATCTGTGTTCTCTGTCAGTGTGTTAATATTACTGAGGACAGTGGGGGTGTTTTACACTTCACAGGGTGTATCTGACTGTGGGTCATGATATACACAGTGTGTCAGTGAGTGTGTTAATATTAATCTGTGTTCTCTGTCAGTGTGTTAATATTCCTGTGGACAGTGGGGGTGTTTTACACTTCACAGGGTGTATCTGACTGTGGGTCATGATATACACAGTGTGTCAGTGAGTGTGTTAATATTAATCTGTGTTCTCTGTCAGTGTGTTAATATTACTGAGGACAGTGGGGATGTTTTACACTTCACAGGGTGTATCTGACTGTGCGTCATGATATACACAGTGTGTCAGTGAGTGTGTTAATATTAATCTGTGTTCTCTGTCAGTGTGTTAATATTACTGAGGACAGCGGGGGTGTTTTACACTTCACAGGGTTTATCTGACTGTGGGTCATGATATACACAGTGTGTCAGTGAGTGTGTTAATATTAATCTGTGTTCTCTGTCAGTGTGCTAATATTACTGAGGACAGTGGGGGTGTTTTACACTTCACAGGGTGTATCTGACTATGGGTCATGATATACACAGTGTGTCAGTGAGTGTGTTAATATTAATCTGTGTTCTCTGTCAGTGTTTTAATATTGCTGAGGACAGTGGGGGTGTTTTACACTTCACAGGGTGTATCTGACTGTGGGTCATGATGTACACAGTGTGTCAGTGAGTGTGTTAATATTAATCTGTGTTCTCTGTCAGTGTGTTAATATTGCTGAGGACAGTGGGGGTGTTTTACACTTCTCAGGGTGTATCTGACTGTGGGTCATGATATACACAGTGTGTCAGTGAGTGTGTTAATATTAATCTGTGTTCCCTGTCAGTGTGTTAATATTACTGAGGACAGTGGGGGTGTTTTACACTTCACAGGGTGTATCTGACTGTGGGTCATGATGTACACAGTGTGTCAGTGAGTGTGTTAATATTAATCTGTGTTCTCTGTCAGTGTGTTAATATTGCTGAGGACAGTGGGGGTGTTTTACACTTCACAGGGTGTATCTGGCTGTGTGTCATGATATACACAGTGTGTCAGTGAGTGTGTTAATATTAATCTGTGTTCTCTGTCAGTGTGTTAATATTACTGAGGACAGCGGGGGTGTTTTACACTTCACAGGGTTTATCTGACTGTGGGTCATGATATACACAGTGTCTCAGTGAGTGTGTTAATATTAATCTGTGTACTCTGTCAGTGTGCTAATATTACTGAGGACAGTGGGGGTGTTTTACACTTCACAGGGTGTATCTGACTATGGGTCATGATATACACAGTGTGTCAGTGAGTGTGTTAATATTAATCTGTGTTCTCTGTCAGTGTTTTAATATTGCTGAGGACAGTGGGGGTGTTTTACACTTCACAGGGTGTATCTGACTGTGGGTCATGATGTACACAGTGTGTCAGTGAGTGTGTTAATATTAATCTGTGTTCTCTGTCAGTGTGTTAATATTGCTGAGGACAGTGGGGGTGTTTTACACTTCTCAGGGTGTATCTGACTGTGGGTCATGATATACACAGTGTGTCAGTGAGTGTGTTAATATTAATCTGTGTTCCCTGTCAGTGTGTTAATATTACTGAGGACAGTGGGGGTGTTTTACACTTCACAGGGTGAATCTGACTGTGGGTCATGATGTACACAGTGTGTCAGTGAGTGTGTTAATATTAATCTGTGTTCTCTGTCAGTGTGTTAATATTGCTGAGGACAGTGGGGGTGTTTTACACTTCACAGGGTGTATCTGACTGTGGGTCATGATATACAGAGTGTGTCAGTGAGTGTGTTAATATTAATCTGTGTTCTCTGTCAGTGTGTTAATATTACTGAGGACAGTGGGGATGTTTTACACTTCACAGGGTGTATCTGACTGTGCGTCATGATATACACAGTGTGTCAGTGAGTGTGTTAATATTAATCTGTGTTCTCTGTCAGTGTGTTAATATTACTGAGGACAGCGGGGGTGTTTTACACTTCACAGGGTTTATCTGACTGTGGGTCATGATATACACAGTGTGTCAGTGAGTGTGTGAATATTAATCTGTGTTCTCTGTCAGTGTGTTAATATTGCTGAGGACAGTGGGGGTGTTTTACACTTCACAGGGTGTATCTGACTGTGGGTCATGATGTACACAGTGTGTCAGTGAGTGTGTTAATATTAATCTGTGTTCTCTGTCAGTGTGTTAATATTGCTGAGGACAGTGGGGGTGTTTTACACTTCTCAGGGTGTATCTGACTGTGGGTCATGATATACACAGTGTGTCAGTGAGTGTGTTAATATTAATCTGTGTTCCCTGTCAGTGTGTTAATATTACTGAGGACAGTGGGGGTGTTTTACACTTCACAGGGTGTATCTGACTGTGGGTCATGATGTACACAGTGTGTCAGTGAGTGTGTTAATATTAATCTGTGTTCTCTGTCAGTGTGTTAATATTGCTGAGGACAGTGGGGGTGTTTTACACTTCACAGGGTGTATCTGACTGTGGGTCATGATATACAGAGTGTGTCAGTGAGTGTGTTAATATTAATCTGTGTTCTCTGTCAGTGTGTTAATATTACTGAGGACAGTGGGAGTGTTTTACACTTCACAGCGTTTATCTGACTGTGGGTCATGATGTACACCGTGAGTCAGTGAGTGTGTTAATATTAATCTGTGTTCTCTGTCAGTGTGTTAATATTACTGAGGACAGAGGGGATGTTTTACACTTCACAGGGTGTATCTGACTGTGGGTCATGATGTACACAGTGTGTCAGTGAGTGTGTTAATATTAATCTGTGTTCTCTGTCAGTGTGTTAATATTACTGAGGACAGTGGGGGTGTTTTACACTTCACAGGGTGTATCTGACTGTGGGTCATGATGTACACAGTGAGTCAGTGAGTGTGTTAATATTAATCTGTGTTCTCTGTCAGTGTGTTAATATTACTGAGGACAGTGGGGGTGTTTTACACTTCACAGGGTGTATCTGACTGTGGATCATGATATGCACAGTGTGTCAGTGAGTCTGTTAATATTAATCTGTGATCTCTGTCAGTGTGTTAATATTACTGAGGACAGTGGGGGTGTTTTACACTTCACAGGGTGTATCTGACTGTGGGTCATGATATACACAGTGTGTCAGTGAGTGTGTTAATATTAATCTGTGTTCTCTGTCAGTGTGTTAATATTCCTGAGGACAGTGGGGGTGTTTTACACTTCACAGGGTGTATCTGACTGTGGGTCATGATATACACAGTGTGTCAGTGAGTCTGTTAATATTAATCTGTGTTCTCTGTCAGTGTGTTAATATTACTGAGGACAGTGGGGGTGTTTTACACTTCACAGGGTGTATCTGACTGTGGGTCATGATATACACAGTGTGTCAGTGAGTGTGTTAATATTAATCTGTGTTCTCTGTCAGTGTGTTAATATTCCTGAGGACAGTGGGGGTGTTTTACACTTCACAGGGTGTATCTGACTGTGGATCATGATATACACAGTGTGTCAGTGAGTCTGTTAATATTAATCTGTGTTCTCTGTCAGTGTGTTAATATTACTGAGGACAGTGGGGGTGTTTTACACTTCACAGGGTGTATCTGACTGTGGGTCATGATATACACAGTGTGTCAGTGAGTGTGTTAATATTAATCTGTGTTCTCTGTCAGTGTGTTAATATTCCTGAGGACAGTGGGGGTGTTTTACACTTCACAGGGTTTATCTGACTGTGGGTCATGATGTACACAGTGTGTCAGTGAGTGTGTTAATATTAATCTGTGTTCTCTGTCAGTATGTTAATATTCCTGAGGACAGTGGGGGTGTTTTACACTTCACAGGGTGTATCTGACTGTGGGTCATGATATACAGAGTGTGTCAGTGAGTGTGTTAATATTAATCTGTGTTCTCTGTCAGTGTGTTAATATTACTGAGGACAGTGGGGGTGTTTTACACTTCACAGTGTTAATCTGACTGTGGGTCATGATGTACACAGTGTGTCAGTGAGTGTGTTAATATTAACATAGAACATAGAACATAGAACATACAGCACAGAACAGGCCCTTCGGCCCACAATGTTGTGCCGATCCTTTGTCCTCTGTCAAGGACAATTTAATCTATACCCCATCATTCTCCTTTATCCATATACCTATCCAAAAGCCTTTTGAAAGTCCCTAAAGTTTCTGACTCAACAACTTCCCCGGGCAAGGCATTCCATGCCTCGACCACTCTCTGGGTAAAGAACCTTCCCCTGACATCCCCCTTATATCTCCCACCCTTCACCTTAAATTTATGACCCCTTGTAACGCTTTGCTCCACCCGGGGAAAAAGTTTCTGACTGTCTACCCTATCTATTCCCCTGATCATCTTATAAACCTCTATCATGTCACCCCTCATCCTTCTCCTTTCTAATGAGAAGAGGCCTAGAATGTTCAGCCTTTCCTCGTAAGACTTATTCTCCATTCCAGGCAACATCCTGGTAAATCTCCTCTGCACCCTCTCCAAGGCTTCCACATCCTTCCTAAAATGAGGCGACCAGAACTGCACACAGTACTCCAAATGAGGCCTTACCAAGGTCCTGTACAGCTGCATCATCACCTCACGGCTCTTAAATTCAATCCCTCTGCTAATGAACGCTAACACCCCATATGCCTTCTTCACAGCCCTATCCACTTGAGTTGCAACTTTCAATGATCTATGCACATAGACCCCAAGGTCTCTCTGCTCCTCCACATGCCCAAGAACCCTACCGTTAACCCAGTATTTTGCATTCATGTTTGTCCTTCCAAAATGGACGACCTCACACTTTTCAGGGTTAAACTCCATCTGCCACTTTTCAGCCCAGCACTGCAACCTATCCAAGTCCCTTTGCAGACGACAATAGCCCTCCTCGGTATCCACAACTCCACCAACCTTTGTATCATCTGCAAATTTACTGACCCACCCTTCGACTTCCTCATCCAAGTCGTTAATAAAAATCACAAACAGGAGAGGACCCAGAACTGATCCCTGCGGCACGCCACTGGTAACTGGGCTCCAGGCTGAGTATTTACCATCTAAGACCACTCTCTGCCTTCTATCAGTTAGCCAATTCTTAATCCAACTGGCCACATTCCCCACTATCCCATGCCTCCTGACTTT
Source organism: Heterodontus francisci (assembly GCF_036365525.1). Classification (NCBI taxonomy): domain Eukaryota; kingdom Metazoa; phylum Chordata; class Chondrichthyes; order Heterodontiformes; family Heterodontidae; genus Heterodontus; species Heterodontus francisci. The sequence goes on from NW_027142054.1 coordinate 287,725, forward strand.
CTCCATAAGTCTACCATGGGGGACCTTATCAAATGCCTTACTAAAATCCATGTACACCACATCCACTGGTTTACCCTCATCCACTTGCTTGGTCACCTGCTCAAAGAATTCAATCAGGCTTGTGAGGCAAGACCTACCCCTCACAAAACCGTGCTGACTGTCCCGAATCAAGCAGTGTCTTTCCAGATGCTCAGAAATCCTATCCCTCAGCACCTTTTCCATCAACTTGCCTACCACCGAAGTAAGACTAACTGGCCTGTAATTCCCAGGGTTGTTCCTATTCCCTTTCTTGAACAGGGGCACAACATTTGCCACCCTCCAATCACCTGGTACCACCCCCGTCAGCAGAGAAGATGAAAAGATCATTGCCAGCGGCTCTGCAATTTCATCCCTTGCTTCCCATAACATCCTTGGATATACCCCGTCAGGCCCGGGAGACTTGTCTATCTTCAAGTTATTCAAAAACCCCAACACATCTTCCCTCCTAACGAGCACTTCCTCGAGCTTACCAGTCTGTTTCACACCGTCCTCTTCAGTAATACACCCCTTCTCATTCGTAAATACCGAAGAGAAGTACTCATTCAAAACCTCACTTATCTCTTCCGGCTCAACACACAGTCTCCCGCTATTGTCCTTGACCGGACCTATGGTCCCCCTAGTCATCCTCATATTTCTGACATACGCGTAAAAGGCCTTGGGGTTTTCTTTTATCCTACCCGCCAAGCATTTTTCATGCCCTCTCTTAGCTCTCCTAATCCCTTTCTTCAGATCCTTCCTGGCCATCTTGTATCCCTCCAGAGCTATGCCTGTGCCCTTTTTCCTCAACTTTATATACGCATCCTTCTTCTTCCTAACAAGACTCTCAACCTCTCTTGTCAACCACGGTTCCCTCACATGACCATCCCTTCCCTGTCTGACAGGGACATGCTTATCAATGGCCCCTACTATCTGCTCCTTGAAAAAGTTCCACATTTCGACCGTGCCCTTCCCTGCCAGCATATGCTCCCAACTTATGCTCCTCAGTTCCTGCCTGACAGCATCATATCTACCCTTCCCCCAATTGTAAACCTTGCCCTGTTGCACATACCTATCCCTCTCCATTACCACAGTGAATGCTACAGAATTGTGATCACTATCTCCAAAGTGCTCGCCCACCAACAGCTCTATCAATATTAATCTGTGTTCTCTGTCAGTGTGTTAATATTCCTGATGACAGTGGGGATGTTTTACACTTCACAGGGTTTATCTGACTGTGGGTCATGATATACACAGTGTGTCAGTGAGAGTGTTAATATTAATCTGTGTTCCCTGTCAGTGTGTTAATATTCCTGAGGACAGTGGGGGTGTTTTACACTTCACAGGGTGTATCTGACTGTGGGTCATGATGTACACGGTGTGTCAGTGAGTGTGTTAATATTAATCTGTGTTCTATGTCAGTGTGTTAATATTACTGAGGACAGAGGGGATGTTTTACACTTCACAGGGTGTATCTGACTGTGGGTCATGATGTACACAGTGTGTCAGTGAGTGTGTTAATATTAATCTGTGTTCTCTGTCAGTGTGTTAATATTACTGAGGACAGTGGGGGTGTTTTACACTTCACAGGGTGTATCTGACTGTGGGTCATGATATACACAGTGTGTCAGTGAGTGTGTTAATATTAATCTGTGTTCTCTGTCAGTGTGTTAATATTCCTGAGGACAGTGGGGGTGTTTTACACTTCACAGGGTGTATCTGAATGTGGGTCATGATATACACAGTGTGTCAGTGAGTGTGTTAATATTAATCTGTGTTCTCTGTCAGTGTGTTAATATTACTGAGGACAGTGGGGATGTTTTACACTTCACAGGGTGTATCTGACTGTGCGTCATGATATACACAGTGTGTCAGTGAGTGTGTTAATATTAATCTGTGTTCTCTGTCAGTGTGTTAATATTACTGAGGACAGCGGGGGTGTTTTACACTTCACAGGGTTTATCTGACTGTGGGTCATGATATACACAGTGTGTCAGTGAGTGTGTTAATATTAATCTGTGTTCTCTGTCAGTGTGTTAATATTGCTGAGGACAGTGGGGGTGTTTTACACTTCACAGGGTGTATCTGACTGTGGGTCATGATGTACACAGTGTGTCAGTGAGTTTGTTAATATTAATCTGTGTTCTCTGTCAGTGTGTTAATATTGCTGAGGACAGTGGGGGTGTTTTACACTTCTCAGGGTGTATCTGACTGTGGGTCATGATATACACAGTGTGTCAGTGAGTGTGTTAATATTAATCTGTGTTCCCTGTCAGTGTGTTAATATTACTGAGGACAGTGGGGGTGTTTTACACTTCACAGGGTGTATCTGACTGTGGGTCATGATGGACACAGTGTGTCAGTGAGTGTGTTAATATTAATCTGTGTTCTCTGTCAGTGTGTTAATATTGCTGAGGACAGTGGGGGTGTTTTACACTTCACAGGGTGTATCTGACTGTGGGTCATGATATACAGAGTGTGTCAGTGAGTGTGTTAATATTAATCTGTGTTCTCTGTCAGTGTGTTAATATTACTGAGGACAGTGGGGGTGTTTTACACTTCACAGTGTTTATCTGACTGTGGGTCATGATGTACACAGTGTGTCAGTGAGTGTGTTAATATTAATCTGTGTTCTCTGTCAGTGTGTTAATATTCCTGAGGACAGTGGGGGTGTTTTACACTTCACAGGGTGTATCTGACTCTCGGTCATGATGTACACAGTGTGTCAGTGAGTGTGTTAATATTAATCTGTGTTCTCTGTCAGTGTGTTAATATTACTGAGGACAGTGGGGGTGTTTTACACTTCACAGGGTGTATCTGACTGTGGGTCATGATGTACACAGTGTGTCAGTGAGTGTGTTAATATTAATCTGTGTTCTCTGTCAGTGTGTTAATATTCCTGATGACAGTGGGGATGTTTTACACTTCACAGGGTTTATCTGACTGTGGGTCATGATATACACAGTGTGTCAGTGAGAGTGTTAATATTAATCTGTGTTCCCTGTCAGTGTGTTAATATTCCTGAGGACAGTGGGGGTGTTTTACACTTCACAGGGTGTATCTGACTGTGGGTCATGATGTACACGGTGTGTCAGTGAGTGTGTTAATATTAATCTGTGTTCTCTGTCAGAGTGTTAATATTACTGAGGACAGAGGGGATGTTTTACACTTCACAGGGTGTATCTGACTGTGGGTCATGATGTACACAGTGTGTCAGTGAGTGTGTTAATATTAATCTGTGTTCTCTGTCAGTGTGTTAATATTACTGAGGACAGTGGGGGTGTTTTACACTTCACAGGGTGTATCTGACTGTGGGTCATGATGTACACAGTGAGTCAGTGAGTGTGTTAATATTAATCTGTGTTCTCTGTCAGTGTGTTAATATTACTGAGGACAGTGGGGGTGTTTTACACTTCACAGGGTGTATCTGACTGTGGATCATGATATACACAGTGTGTCAGTGAGTCTGTTAATATTAATCTGTGTTCTCTGTCAGTGTGTTAATATTACTGAGGACAGTGGGGGTGTTTTACACTTCACAGGGTGTATCTGACTGTGGGTCATGATATACACAGTGTGTCAGTGAGTGTGTTAATATTAATCTGTGTTCTCTGTCAGTGTGTTAATATTCCTGAGGACAGTGGGGGTGTTTTACACTTCACAGGGTGTATCTGACTGTGGGTCATGATATACACAGTGTGTCAGTGAGTCTGTTAATATTAATCTGTGTTCTCTTTCAGTGTGTTAATATTACTGAGGACAGTGGGGGTGTTTTACACTTCACAGGGTGTATCTGACTGTGGGTCATGATATACACAGTGTGTCAGTGATTGTGTTAATATTAATCTGTGTTCTCTGTCAGTGTGTTAATATTCCTGAGGACAGTGGGGGTGTTTTACACTTCACAGGGTGTATCTGACTGTGGATCATGATATACACAGTGTGTCAGTGAGTCTGTTAATATTAATCTGTGTTCTCTGTCAGTGTGTTAATATTACTGAGGACAGTGGGGGTGTTTTACACTTCACAGGGTGTATCTGACTGTGGGTCATGATATACACAGTGTGTCAGTGAGTGTGTTAATATTAATCTGTGTTCTCTGTCAGTGTGTTAATATTACTGAGGACAGTGGGGGTGTTTTACACTTCACAGGGTTTATCTGACTGTGGGTCATGATGTACACAGTGTGTCAGTGAGTGTGTTAATATTAATCTGTGTTCTCTGTCAGTATGTTAATATTCCTGAGGACAGTGGGGGTGTTTTACACTTCACAGGGTGTATCTGACTGTGGGTCATGATATACAGAGTGTGTCAGTGAGTGTGTTAATATTAATCTGTGTTCTCTGTCAGTGTGTTAATATTACTGAGGACAGTGGGGGTGTTTTACACTTCACAGTGTTTATCTGACTGTGGGTCATGATGTACACAGTGTGTCAGTGAGTGTGTTAATATTAATCTGTGTTCTCTGTCAGTGTGTTAATATTCCTGATGACAGTGGGGATGTTTTACACTTCACAGGGTTTATCTGACTGTGGGTCATGATATACACAGTGTGTCAGTGAGAGTGTTAATATTAATCTGTGTTCCCTGTCAGTGTGTTAATATTCCTGAGGACAGTGGGGGTGTTTTACACTTCACAGGGTGTATCTGACTGTGGGTCATGATATACACAGTGTGTCCGTGAGTCTGTTAATTTTAATCTGTGTTCTCTGTCAGTGTGTTAATATTACTGAGGACAGTGGGGGTGTTTTACACTTCACAGGGTGTATCTGACTATGGATCATGATATACACAGTGTGTCAGTGTGTCTGTTAATATTAATCTGTGTTCTCTGTCAGTGTGTTAATATTGCTGAGGACAGTGGGGGTGTTTTACACTTCACAGGGTGTATCTGACTGTGGGTCATGATATACACAGTGTGTCAGTGAGTGTGTTAATATTAATCTGTGTTCTCTGTCAGTGTGTTAATATTACTGAGGACAGTGGGGGTGTTTTACACTTCACAGGGTTTATCTGACTGTGGGTCATGATGTACACAGTGTGTCAGTGAGTGTGTTAATATTAATCTGTGTTCTCTGTCAGTGTGTTAATATTACTGAGGACAGTGGGGGTGTTTTACACTTCACAGGGTGTATCTGACTGTGGGTCATGATATACACAGTGTGTCAGTGAGTGTGTTAATATTAATCTGTGTTCTCTGTCAGGTGTTAATATTACTGAGGACAGTGGGGGTGTTTTACACTTCACAGGGTGTATCTGACTGTGGGTCATGATATACACAGTGTGTCAGTGAGTGTGTTAATATTAATCTGTGTTCTCTGTCAGTGTGTTAATATTACTGAGGACAGCGGGGATGTTTTGCACTTCACAGGGTGTATCTGACTGTGGGTCATGATGTACACAGTGTGTCAGTGAGTGTGTTAATATTAATCTGTGTTCTCTGTCAGTGTGTTAATACTACTGAGGACAGTGGGGGTGTTTTACACTTCACAGGGTTTATCTGACTGTGGGTCATGATATACACAGTGTGTCAGTGAGTGTGTTAATATTACTCTGTGTTCTCTGTCAGTGTGTTAATATTACTGAGGACAGTGGGGATGTTTTACTCTTCACAGGGTGTATCTGACTGTGGGTCATGATGTACACAGTGTGTCAGTGAGTGTGTTAATATTAATCTGTGTTCTCTGTCAGTGTGTTAATATTACTGAGGACAGTGGGGGTGTTTTACACTTCACAGGGTGTATCTGACTGTGGGTCATGATGTACACAGTGTGTCAGTGAGTGTGTTAATATTAATCTGTGTACTCTGTCAGTGTGTTAATATTACTGAGGACAGTGGGGGTGTTTTACACTTCACAGGGTGTATCTGATGTGAGTCATGATGTACACAGTGTGTCAGTGAGTGTCTTAATATTAATCTGTGTTCTCTGTCAGTGTGTTAATATTACTGAGGACAGTGGGGTGTTTTACACTTCACAGGGGGTATCTGACTGTGAGTCATGATGTACACAGTGTGTCAGTGAGTGTGTTAATATTAATCTGTGTTCTCTGTCAGTGTGTTAATATTCCTGAGGACAGTGGGGGTGTTTTACACTTCACAGGGTGTATCTGACTGTGGGTCATGATATACACAGTGTGTCAGTGAGTGTGTTAATATTAATCTGTGTTCTCTGTCAGTGTGTTAATATTACTGAGGACAGTGGGGATGTTTTACACTTCACAGGGTTTATCTGACTGTGGGTCATGATATACACAGTGTGTCAGTGAGTGTGCTAATATTAATCTGTGTTCTCTGTCAGTGTGCTAATATTACTGAGGACAGTGGGGGTGTTTTTCACTTCACAGGGTGTATCTGACTGTGGGTCATGACATACACAGTGTGTCAGTGAGTGTGTTAATATTAATCTGTGTTCTCTGTCAGTGTGTTAATATTGCTGAGGACAGTGGGGGTGTTTTACACTTCACAGGGTGTATCTGACTGTGTGTCATGATGTACACAGTGTGTCAGTGAGTGTGTTAATATTAATCTGTGTTCTCTGTCAGTGTGATAATATTGCTGAGGACAGTGGGGGTGTTTTACACTTCACAGGGTGTATCTGACTGTGGGTCATGATGTACACAGTGTGTCAGTGAGTGTGTTAATATTAATCTGTGTTCTCTGTCAGTGTGTTAATATTACTGAGGACAGTGGCGGTGTTTTACACTTCACAGGGTGTATCTGACTGTGGGTCATGATGTACACAGTGTGTCAGTGAGTGTGTTAATATTAATCTGTGTTCTCTGTCAGAGTGTTAATATTACTGAGGACAGTGGGGATGTTTTACACTTCACAGGGTTTATCTGACTGTGGGTCATGATGTACTCAGTGTGTCAGTGAGTGTGTTAATATTAATCTGTGTTCTCTGTCAGTGTGTTAATATTACTGAGGACAGTGGGGATGTTTTACACTTCACCGGGTGTATCTGACTGTGGGTCATGATATACACAGTGTGTCAGTGAGTGTGTTAATATTAATCTGTGTTCTCTGTCAGTGTGTTAATATTCCTGAGGACAGTGGGGGTGTTTTACACTTCACAGGGTGTATCTGACTGTGGGTCATGATATACATAGTGTGTCAGTGAGTGTGTTAATATTAATCTGTGTTCTCTGTCAGTGTGTTAATATTACTGAGGACAGTGGGGGTGTTTTACACTTCACAGGGTGTATCTGACTGTGAGTCATGATGTACACAGTGTGTCAGTGAGTGTGTTAATATTAATCTGTGTTCTCTGTCAGTGTGTTAATATTCCTGAGGACAGTGGGGGTGTTTTACACCTCACAGGGTGTATCTGACTGTGGGTCATGATATACACAGTGTGTCAGTGAGTGTGTTAATATTAATATGTTTTCTCTGTCAGTGTGTTAATATTCCTGAGGACAGTGGGGGTGTTTTACACCTCACAGGGTGTATCTGACTGTGGGTCATGATATACACAGTGTGTCAGTGAGTGTGTTAATATTAATCTGTGTTCTCTGTCAGTGTGTTAATATTCCTGAGGACAGTGGGGGTGTTTTACACTTCACAGGGTGTATCTGACTGTGGGTCATGATATTCACAGTGCGTCAGTGAGTGTGTTAATATTAATCTGTGTTCTCTGTCAGTGTGTTAATATTACTGAGGACAGTGGGGGTATTTTACACTTCACAGGGTGTATCTGACTGTGGGTCATGATATACACAGTGTGTCAGTGAGTGTGTTAATATTAATCTGTGTTCTCTGTCAGTGTGTTAATATTCCTGAGGACAGTGGGGGTGTTTTACACTTCACAGGGTGTATCTGACTGTGGGTCATGATATACACAGTGTGTCAGTGAGTGTGTTAATATTAATCTGTGTTCTCTGTCAGTGTGTTAATATTACTGAGGACAGTGGGGATGTTTTACACTTCACAGGGTTTATCTGACTGTGGGTCATGATATACACAGTGTGTCAGTGAGTGTGTTAATATTAATCTGTGTTCTCTGTCAGTGTGCTAATATTACTGAAGACAGTGGGGGTGTTTTACACTTCACAGGGTGTATCTGACTGTGCTTCATGATGTACACAGTGTGTCAGTGAGTGTGTTAATATTAATCTGTGTTCTCTGTCAGTGTGTTAATATTGCTGAGGACAGTGGGGGTGTTTTACACTTCACAGGGTGTATCTGACTGTGGGTCATGATGTACACAGTGTGTCAGTGAGTGTGTTAATATTAATCTGTGTTCTCTGTCAGTGTGTTAATATTACTGAGGACAGTGGGGGTGTTTTACACTTCACAGGGTTTATCTGACTGTGGGTCATGATGTACACAGTGTGTCAGTGAGTGTGTTAATATTAATCTGTGTTCTCTGTCAGTGTGTTAATATTACTGAGGACAGTGGGGGTGTTTTACACTTCACAGGGTTTATCTGACTGTGGGTCATGATGTACACAGTGTGTCAGTGAGTGTGTTAATATTAATCTGTGTTCTCTGTCAGTATGTTAATATTCCTGAGGACAGTGGGGGTGTTTTACACTTCACAGGGTGTATCTGACTGTGGATCATGATATACACAGTGTGTCAGTGAGTCTGTTAATATTAATCTGAGTTCTCTGTCAGTGTGTTAATATTGCTGAGGACAGTGGGGGTGTTTTACACTTCACAGGGTGTATCTGACTGTGGGTCATGATGTACACAGTGTGTCAGTGAGTGTGTTAATATTAATCTGTGTACTCTGTCAGTGTGTTAATATTACTGAGGACAGTGGGGGTGTTTTATACTTCACAGGGTGTATCTGAAGTGAGTCATGATGTACACAGTGTGTCAGTGAGTGTCTTAATATTAATCTGTGTTCTCTGTCAGTGTGTTAATATTACTGAGGACAGTGGGGTGTTTTACACTTCACAGGGTGTATCTGACTGTGAGTCATGATGTACACAGTGTGTCAGTGAGTGTGTTAATATTAATCTGTGTTCTCTGTCAGTGTGTTAATATTCCTGAGGACAGTGGGGGTGTTTTACACTTCACAGGGTGTATCTGACTGTGGGTCATGATATACACAGTGTGTCAGTGAGTGTGTTAATATTAATCTGTGTTCTCTGTCAGTGTGTTAATATTACTGAGGACAGTGGGGATGTTTTACACTTCACAGGGTTTATCTGACTGTGGGTCATGATATACACAGTGTGTCAGTGAGTGTGTTAATATTAATCTGTGTTCTCTGTCAGTGTGCTAATATTACTGAGGACAGTGGGGGTGTTTTTCACTTCACAGGGTGTATCTGACTGTGGGTCATGACATACACAGTGTGTCAGTGAGTGTGTTAATATTAATCTGTGTTCTCTGTCAGTGTGTTAATATTGCTGAGGACAGTGGGGGTGTTTTACACTTCACAGGGTGTATCTGACTGTGTGTCATGATGTACACAGTGTGTCAGTGAGTGTGTTAATATTAATCTGTGTTCTCTGTCAGTGTGTTAATATTGCTGAGGACAGTGGGGGTGTTTTACACTTCACAGGGTGTATCTGACTGTGGGTCATGATGTACAGAGTGTGTCAGTGAGTGTGTTAATATTAATCTGTGTTCTCTGTCAGTGTGTTAATATTCCTGAGGACAGTGGGGGTGTTTTACACTTCACAGGGTGTATCTGACTGTGGGTCATGATGTACACAGTGTGTCAGTGAGTGTGTTAATATTAATCTGTGTTCTCTGTCAGAGTGTTAATATTACTGAGGACAGTGGGGGTGTTTTACACTTCACAGGGTTTATCTGACTGAGGGTCATGATGTACTCAGTGTGTCAGTGAGTGTGCTAATATTAATCTGTGTTCTCTGTCAGTGCGTTAATATTACTGAGGACAGTGGGGATGTTTTACACTTCACCGGGTGTATCTGACTGTGGGTCATGATATACACAGTGTGTCAGTGAGTGTGTTAATATTAATCTGTGTTCTCTGTCAGTGTGTTAATATTCCTGAGGACAGTGGGGGTGTTTTACACTTCACAGGGTGTATCTGACTGTGGGTCATGATATACATAGTGTGTCAGTGAGTGTGTTAATATTAATCTGTGTTCTCTGTCAGTGTGTTAATATTACTGAGGACAGTGGGGGTGTTTTACACTTCACAGGGTGTATCTGACTGTGGGTGATGATGTACACAGTGTGTCAGTGAGTGTGTTAATATTAATCTGTGTTCTCTGTCAGTGTGTTAATATTACTGAGGACAGTGGGGGTATTTTACACTTCACAGGGTGTATCTGACTGTGAGTCATGATGTACACAGTGTGTCAGTGAGTGTGTTAATATTAATCTGTGTTCTCTGTCAGTGTGTTAATATTCCTGAGGACAGTGGGGGTGTTTTACACCTCACAGGGTGTATCTGACTGTGGGTCATGATATACACAGTGTGTCAGTGAGTGTGTTAATATTAATATGTGTTCTCTGTCAGTGTGTTAATATTCCTGAGGACAGTGGGGGTGTTTTACACCTCACAGGGTGTATCTGACTGTGGGTCATGATATACACAGTGTGTCAGTGAGTGTGTTAATGTTAATCTGTGTTCTCTGTCAGTGTGTTAATATTCCTGAGGACAGTGGGGGTGTTTTACACTTCACAGGGTGTATCTGACTGTGGGTCATGATATTCACAGTGCGTCAGTGAGTGTGTTAATATTAATCTGTGTTCTCTGTCAGTGTGTTAATATTACTGAGGACAGTGGGGGTGTTTTACACTTCACAGGGTGTATCTGACTGTGGGTCATGACATACACAGTGTGTCAGTGAGTGTGTTAATATTAATCTGTGTTCTCTGTCAGTGTGTTAATATTCCTGAGGACAGTGGGGGTGTTTTACACTTCACAGGGTGTATCTGACTGTGGGTCATGATATACACAGTGTGTCAGTGAGTGTGTTAATATTAATCTGTGTTCTCTGTCAGTGTGTTAATATTACTGAGGACAGTGGGGATGTTTTACACTTCACAGGGTTTATCTGACTGTGGGTCATGATATACACAGTGTGTCAGTGAGTGTGTTAATATTAATCTGTGTTCTCTGTCAGTGTGCTAATATTACTGAAGACAGTGGGGGTGTTTTACACTTCACAGGGTGTATCTGACTGTGCTTCATGATGTACACAGTGTGTCAGTGAGTGTGTTAATATTAATCTGTGTTCTCTGTCAGTGTGTTAATATTGCTGAGGACAGTGGGGGTGTTTTACACTTCACAGGGTGTATCTGACTGTGGGTCATGATGTACACAGTGTGTCAGTGAGTGTGTTATTATTAATCTGTGTTCTCTGTCAGTGTGTTAATATTACTGAGGACAGTGGGGATGTTTTACACTTCACAGGGTGTATCTGACTGTGGGTCATGATATACACAGTGTGTCAGTGAGTGTGTTAATATTAATCTGTGTTCTCTGTCAGTGTGTTAATATTACTGAGGACAGTGGGGGTGTTTTACACTTCACAGGGTGTATCTGACTGTGGGTCATGATGTACACAGTGTGTCAGTGAGTGTGTTAATATTAATCTGTGTTCTCTGTCAGTGTGTTAATATTCCTGAGGACAGTGGGGGTGTTTTACACTTCACAGAGTGTATCTGACTGTGGGTCATGATATACACAGTGTGTCAGTGAGTGTGTTAATATTAATCTGTGTTCTCTGTCAGTGTGTTAATATTGCTGAGGACAGTGGGGGTGTTTTACACTTCACAGGGTGTATCTGACTGTGGGTCATGATGTACACAGTGTGTCAGTGAGTGTGTTAATATTAATCTGTGTTCTCTGTCAGTGTGTTAATATTGCTGAGGACGGTGGGGGTGTTTTACACTTCACAGGGTGTATCTGACTGCGGGTCATGATGTACACAGTGTGTCAGTGAGTGTGTTAATATTAATCTGTGTTCTCTGTCAGTGTGTTAATATTCCTGAGGACAGTGGGGGTGTTTTACACTTCACAGGGTGTATCTGACTGTGGGTCATGATGTACACAGTGTGTCAGTGAGTGTGTTAATATTAATCTGTGTTCTCTGTCAGAGTGTTAATATTACTGAGGACAGTGGGGGCGTTTTACACTTCACAGGGTTTATCTGACTGTGGGTCATGATGTACACAGTGTGTCAGTGAGTGTGTTAATATTAATCTGTGTTCTCTGTCAGTGTGTTAATATTACTGGGGACAGTGGGGGTGTTTTACACTTCACAGGGTGTATCTGACTGTGGGTCATGATGTACACAGTGTGTCAGTGAGTGTGTTAATATTAATCT